>NC_049994.1:3026934-3176955 GCF_000003815.2 Branchiostoma floridae | reverse complement strand
GAGGGGGTAAAAAAAGGAGGGAAAGAGGATAAAAAGAGAGAATAAAAATTAAAAAAAAAAAAAAAAAAAAAAAAAGGAAAAAATAAAAAAAAAAAAAAAAAAAAAATAAATCTCAAATAAAAAAAAATAAAAAAAATATAAATAAATAAATTAAAAAATAAACAAAAAAAAAAAAACACGAAAAAAAAATAAAAAAAAATAAAAAAAAAACAAAAAAAATAAAAAAAAAAAAAAAAAACTACATCCATCCATCCATCCACCTAGTACCTAATTCATAATGAATTATTGTAATAGCTAAATTTTCAATTGTCATGTCCTTTTTAGTTATATTTATCACTCCTACTTAATCATTCCTATTTCAACTACTAGTATGAGGATCTCATCATTTCACAATATTGTTATAATTTGTTATAATTGTTTCCTTGCAGGACTACCTCATCAACTGCTGACTATAGCTGTGTTCTAGGGTTTGATATAGAGTGGCCGGTAACATACACAGTAGGGAAAGAAGAGAAGACAGCACTGCTCCAACTCTGTACCTCTCACAATAAGTGTTACCTGTTTCACCTGTCCTGTATGCCTGGTAGGTATATCATACTTGATGTCATATGTGGGTCACGAAAACGTTTTATTCAGGTGTTTTCAACTCTTTATCACACAGGCTTCTGCTGTTATTTCCCAAGCTTCAATCAAATTATTCGCAGGCACTTAAAGTGGGCTGTTGTCAATAATTATTTGTATATCGAATTTGGATTTTACCATTGGAAGTACTTTTGTTACAATGTTTTGTTCCAGGACACCAAATTTTCTCAACATCTCCCATTAAAACAATTTCTTCGGTGAATAAAAATGAAATACAAAACGACTTCATCACTCAGTCTCCTTATATAATAAATCATGCCCATCGCTTTACTCAGTTATTGACCACAGTATTAAGGATGCTGTTTTCATTAAGGCTTTCCTGGGGGACTGAAGAAGCTTCTTGAGACTGAATCTATCAAGAAAGTTGGAGTTGGCATTCAAGGGTAAGAAAGCATTGCTTTGTCGTATTACAATTGAATCAATCAATCAAATACTGTAAATGCATTTAAATTCGCGGGGATATAATTTTGTGGTAGCTGGAAAAGCATTTTTCGCAGTGGTTTTAAGTTCGCGGTAGCACTAGGCACTGGAGTCTCTTACTGCCATGGAACATTAAACCACCACGAAAGTTTCTGCATTTACAGTAGTTATTATTGTAAATTAAATAAAAGTTTTTCAAAAACGATACAATCACCCACTCAAGGGGAGAAGACATAACTCTGATGGTCCTGAAGGATGGCTAGGTACTTATTTCCACCTGAGTAAAGTGAGGAAAGAACATATGACATAGTAAGTGAAGTTAGGACAGTTGGGATAAGTGCTAGTTTCTCAAGGGCACAAGATTGGTGGCATTTCAACGGAATCAGACTCAGGACCGCTGGTAACTTATGGGGTTAAGTTTAGTTATGACATTCATCCATCCGACCTTCCATCTGTCCGTCCGTCCATCCATCCGTCTATCCATCCATCCATCTACTTACTAGTATTGAAATACAATACTTTAACACCCTGCTGTTACTCCACACTACTACCACTAAGTGTTGAAGAGATAATGTCAAAAGTTTTGTTCACTACAGGGATGTGAGGAAACTGCTACGTGACTTCGACGTTAACATGAAGGGAGGCATGGACCTGTCCAGTCTGGCCAATCAGAACACTCGGAGTGCAGAAATCTGGAGCCTCGATAACCTCTGCAAATATGTGGTAACTTTTTACATCAATACTTTTTGAATATATGTTTGTTCAAAATCTTTTGTCAAATTCAGCAATAAATTGGGTAGCTGAAAATTACTATACTGCCTCAAAAAGAATAAACCAACCCTGTGAATGCCTTAATGCAATAAACATTTTCAGCCAATGAGGGAATGGCAAATTGCAGTTTGACCAATGAGAGGGAGTAACAGCATGTCCATCAAGTATCAATTTGTGTTATTTGCATACAATCCTAATGACTTAGTGACTTTGACATGCTCAACTGTTTTTTCCAGTTAGATGTGCTTGACGTTCTGCCTGACAGTGTATAGTATTATGCTGAAAAATATGATGTCACTCTAAACATCCAGAAAAAAAATTCAAATTTTGATTATGTTGTAGAGATTGCATATTGTTTTCTGTGATATTTACCCTTCATAAATCAAATTCATTCTTGTTTAGTTAAAGCAACGACTGGATAAGGACCCAGGAGTTAGAAAGAGTGACTGGAGACGGTACCCACTTACTGCTACACAACAACAGTATGCTGCAGCAGATGCTTATGTAGGTACCAAACCTTCCCATCCTAAACTATTACCCCAAGTCCATAAATGAAAGTTCACATGTATAATTTTGTTTTCCATATCTGTTTGTTTGTCTGCTTTTCTGAATTTTCATATTTTCCACATGCTCTAATTTAATGTTCACCTTAGTCTGACAGAAATTGAAGGTTAGAGTTAACAGCAATAGGAAGTGAAGTTCATAGTTGCCAGGGTGTAACTGTCAACTTGTGGTGACAATGGACAGACATCCAATATTGTAAGGTCAATACTTTAGGAGCCTAATACTACCACCCTCTAAGCAAAGGTTAGGCTAGGTTTTGACATTTACAAGATACAATACAAAAAAGAAAGCCTGATAAAAATGACTAAAAAACGTTTAAAAACAGCCAGAGCTTAACCTCTGCTTGGAGAGTAGTCACTACAGTACTAGTTTAAGTACACTATTGTTTTGGTGTGCTTTATAGCCATGCAATGTACAGTCATGTAGTAAGTTGTTATATTCTAACTTGGTCATATTGTTCATTGAAATTTCCCAGTGTTACCCACAAAGTTAACTTTGAAAGTATCTCAAAGATTTTGTGTATGTTGTTGTACACCAACTTTATCTATTATTAGCCTATAAGAAGGATAATTTTCACTGCTATTTTTTTCAGGCTGGTCTTCTTCTTTATACCAAGTTGACACAGACAACAGGTAAAGGTGGTGAGGACAGAAAATGAAAAATCTTCCTACAGACACAAAACATGAAAGAAAAGTGTAAATAATAACAAGAAACTATGAAGCAAGGAAGTAAAAGTGAAATGAGAAATGATTATAATGCAAGAAAAGGATGTTGATTTCCATAACTTCCTTTTTATTTTAGTATGACAACAGAGCATTGTTTTTTTTTATGTATTTATTTGTTCTTGACATGATACATTGCAATGTATAAGATCTACAAAATGTACGTTGTAGGTTACCCAGCTACTCTTGGGCTACAAATATGTGCTAACATTGAATATAATATAATTAAAACTTAACACTTAAAGTTCCCCTTTATTCATGGGGTAACTTACATATTGTATAATATACTGTTTTCAAATGGATTTAGCCATATTGAGGCAACGATAATTGATGATTTTGTTAGTTTGAGTGCGACTGACATGATACATATAACGTTTGCATTTAATGTATATATTGAGAATACATGTTAAGATATATTGAAATGTTTTCATTCATAGTTTGCCATTTAACCCTTTCAAAATGCAGTCATGATATATTATGTTACATTTCATGCATAATAATTATAGTATTTCTGCAGCAGCTGCAATTGTTTAACCTCTCTTATATATACATAATTATTTATGATTTTCTAAGGAACTATAAACAGAAAAGTCTGCTGCTATCACTGATTCTGCCACATACAAGGCTTAGCCATGACATCAATGACATATTGTCAATTTTGTACAGTAATGACTTTACAATTTGATCAGTATAAACTGCTAGTTTCATACACTGTCAGGAAGAATCCATAATACATTGATTATTAATCTCCAACCAGATCCACGGTGCGTAATGTATAGTATCAAACTTCCCGTTTGACTCCCTAAGCCGGCTACACTCCTTGGCCAGCTTTGATACTATCTTATGGCACTGTAGGATCTGCTTGGAGATTATTGATTATACTGTCATTGAAGAATGGCTCAAGTTCTGTAGTTTTGAAAATATCTACAACATGCTTTGTTAAACAAGAACATTCTCAGACTGTTGATTTTTCTGTAACAGTTACATGTACTCCTAATGTTATTAACAATGAGTCAGTCTGCTATAAAAAAATTAGAAGTAAAGTTTTTATTTTAATGATTAATCGGTACACGTGATCATGATGATACAGCGGTTAAAGCAAAAAGCAGATATTAAAAATATTCACTTAGTATATATAATCAATTACAGATCTGATCTGCTAATTCGAACAACAATGATAATAATGCTTAATCCAATCTGCTATAATCCTTTGCTTACGAGTTGTTAAATATACCTCGGATGTAAACAAAAACTCGCTTGAATTTGATAAATTATAAGGACCAATCTACTTCTTCTTTACCAAGTTCCTTCAAGGCCAAATTAACCCTTGAGAAACACTTGCAGTCCTTGAACTTGCTGGCGGACAGTGGGGACGGGTGGGCAGTCTTGACCACTCGGTGTTTGGTCATGTCCACTAGTTTCTCCTTCTTGTGAGCAAACCCTCCCCACAGTAGAAACACCACCCCCTGGGTGTGGTCACTCACAGCCTTGATGGCAGCATCGGTGAACTTCTGCCAGCCAATCTTAGCGTGGGAGTTTGGCTTGTGGGCCCTGGAGAAGATAATTAAGGAATTTCAAATATAATTTAGATTATTTATAATTTAAAGTAACATTTGCAAGCAGTTACAATTGAAAATGTTTTCCTTCAAATGGTGTAGCCAAAATGCTCTTTTAATTGTTTAATGAAAAAGTCACAATATTGTGACCAGCTCCACTAGCTTTGTCCTACCACTTACTACATAATGTAATCAAACACCACAGGCTACTTTACCAGTAATCATGGTGACATTGGCATCAAGTTGCTGATACCGAAAATTGAATGTAGATACTAAAAATGTCCAAATTATGTTTGAAAATAGTACTTGGAAGTAATCAAAGTCTATTTTGATATCTGTATAGCTTATGATAAGTGGAGCTGATCATATACATGTAGCAGTTAATAGGCTGAACAACCTCATAACTTTCTTTTGAGCGTCAAAGTGTCCTATACTTAATGTCCTACACGAGGAAGCTAGGCATTTTCACCTGAGTGAAGTGAGGAAAAGTCATGCAAAATGCCTTTTTCAATGGATTTGAACCCAGGACCACTGCATGGCAGGCCAAACACACTGCTGTTATTTAAAATTACATTATCAAGTGTGGAGTCTAACTAGCTAGGGTGAACCCGCAGGACAAATTTTGCTTGTGATGATTGTCCGACTGCCACCTACCCGTGCCAGGTATCCCAACAGTTTAAAAAAAAGTAAAAGTTGCCCGTGCATCTATGCAGATGCTTAGGGTGGCGCCCATCTCCACTTCAAAGCCCTGGGGCCACACATTTGTGCAAGTCACTACAGCAGGGGGCTGGTCCGCTGGTAGTGATGTGTGTTTAACTTCCATACTCTTCCTCATTAGTGCTAAGTGCTAAGCAAAGAAAGCAGCACGTACCATGTTCAGAGTCTTTGTTATGACTCGGCCGGGATCGAACTCACGACCTACTGAATGCAAGGCTAACACTCTACTCACTCGGCCATTGCAACAGTCTCTAGCGATCCCAACAGTACTGAGTAATATAATCAAGTACTGTATTCTTCGATGTAGGTTAGACATCCAGGTAATAAGATACGCCAAAAAGTAGTTACTCAAGCAACTGGATATGGTTTGTGCAAATGAGTCAATTAGCTCCTGTTGTTTTACTAACTGTGTCTTAGCCTTGCTATCCTTTGGAATCCAAATTGTCTTCAGTCTGAATTGTCTTACAACGTTTCCTATTGGACATCTGAAATTGTCTTCATTCATAGTTAGAGTAGAAAAGACTTGTTTCTTCCAGATCACTTCAGTGTCACTGACGAAGGATAGTGGATTCTATCCGAAACGTCTGACCGTTTCAAAACTATATCCAGCTGCTTGAGTAACTACTTTTTGGCGTAAGTACTGTATTCTACTTATCATTAACTACAAACTGCAGTTCTGTTGATACTTACTGTACAGTTAGAGTAGCGTTCAGAAGTAGGACTCCTTCTTTAGCCCACTTCTCCAGACAGCCGTGATGGGGAGCGGTAAATCCTGGAATGTCAGAACTCAGCTCCTTGTAGATGTTTTTGAGAGAAGGAGGAATCTTCACACCAGGACGGACTGAGAAGGACAATCCGTGTGCCTATACAGAAGATGTACAGAGCAATAATTCTGTTAATCATGAAAATTACTACATGTAGTTGTAGCATATTTTTTGCGTGTGTGTCTGACTCTGCAGGGCTCGAAATTCACTTTTGGGGTTAGGTACCGGTGCACCGGTGCACCCAGCTTAACAAATTGGGTGCACTCAAAAATTTTTGGGTGCACCACTTAAATTTACGTAGAATGTCAAGGAAACCTAATAGCAAAACTTAGTACAAGCTATCAAATTGTTAAGTAACATGACAGACATTTTTATTATCTTTCTAACACTTAGATGTCAAGACTATGATGTATACTAGTATACTTGATATCTTAACATACATAGACCTAAGATAATATTTGGGTGCACCCTGTGCACCCACAGTTCCAATTTTGGACGCAATTGGGTGCACATGCACCCAGTATTTCGAGCCCTGCTCTGTAATTGCAAAATCAAGAGAAATGATTGCATTGTACAACAGAATTGTTATGATGGCAAACTTGATAAACAGTATATTCCGCTCAATTTAATGTTTGGAAAGATGGATTTACAATACATCATTATAAACAGCAGTAATTTTGACCTGACCTGGTCAACATCATGGTAAGGGTCTTGTCCAAGGAGAACCACCTTAACCTGGAGCACAAAATATTGGCTGATAAAACATTGAAAACTGAAATGCATGATTGTACTGTATACTACTGGAAAGACAGAAAAAGATTAGATTGATAGAATAATTTGAAAAATGCATAATCAAGGAACCAATCAATTTTTCCATTGATAAGTAGCACAAGACCCTCAATAGCTCCAGATGTGTCAAATACATTGTATAATACCCTGCTGGTAAACAAAATAAAATGGAAATACTATTTAAACAGACACTCAGGCACTTGTTCTGACTCTCAATGGCCAAACTGCTATTGCCACGCTATCTTAAGCTGTAATGAATGATCTAGACTAAGTGAATAACAGAGATAGACATATTATGCTTCTTGACCTAACCTTGTCTATTGGTGTAAGGTTGAACGCATTGAAGATAAGATCCTTTGGTGGGAAAATTTCCTCTCCTTTTGCATAGTCAGCAGACAAGGATTCCTCAATGCCCTTAAAGTAATCTTTCTCAAATTCTTCCTTCAGTCTTTCCTTCCACGTGTCATCTTTAAGAAATGAGGACAGATCCAAGGAACCTGCTGAAGATGCTCCACCTTTCTTTTCTGAAAAATATGATACAGACATATATCTACATGTAAATATGCTTTGTTTATTTGTCTTCTTCTGTTCCAAAACAAACAAACAAAAAAGGTTTGATAGCTGTTACCATGATAGTAACTGGTAAGGTAGAAGACAGCCTGTGGTATTTAAATATCTAAGGTATAGCAAGTGGCAGGACAAAGATGGAGGGGCTGGTCACCATACATGCATATACATTGTACATGTACATGTATGCTAATATACAAAATGTATTTAATGTAAAAAAAATAATAATAATTAACGGCTTTATTTGTTAGGCAAGACGATGTGAAGGTAAACAAAAAGGTTTGTAATGATAAGATATTAAAGGTTAAACAAGTCAAGGTACAAAGTAGTGTCATACCTTTTCCTTTTGAATCATTCTTCTTTGCCACTTTAGCCTTGGAAGTTGATTCCGCAACAGCTTTTCTCTTCTTAGGAGGCATGGGTCAGTGTGCGCACTGTCAACGTACTGGTAAAATACTTGGACATAAAACACAGAGACATAGACTCAAATCTAACAGCCATCATGCAGATACTGAATGTTTTAGCTGTTTTTAACAGTGATATGTCCACTGTGTATTCATAATTACAAATTACAATGATCCATTTTACCCGTTCTCCTACGCAGAGGGACCACAGTTGGTCGAAACTCCCCAATAGGCTGAGTTGGCTAGCCGTTGGGGACCATGCGTATATATGAGGAGGATTATACCATGAAAATAATCAACAAAGTTTTGAGTTGAATGTTCTGAATGTTTGCCTTTTGTCAAGGATATGGGTGGTTCTAATTTGACTATTAAAATGTTACTTTAATAATTCATAGTGGACTTAATCACATTGGAACATAAATATGTAATGGAACAAAACTTATGTTATATTTCATGCGTAGTCAAGTGTCATTATACACAGAGCATATACAGATAGATCTATTATGAACAATAAAAAATGTGAACATTTAGAATTGTTAGAGAGTATTCTCATTTACATTATTGCTAACATTAACAGAGAATAATATCATTAGGCTATACATTATGCGAGATTACAGTGACATCAAGAAAATTATTTGTCAATCCGATACATGTAAATCTTAACACAGGACTGTGTACGCTCAAAGCTAACAGTAACATTGTATAACCAGGAAGTAACAAAATGTAGAGATTGCTGTCAAATTGTAAACACATTAGACCAGATAATATACCAATATTCAAGCAGATGAAGAGGATACCTAATAATCATGTCATTTTCTTACATGAGAATGGTAATTAATGTGCATAATACAAACCAGGAATGTGAAGATGACTGCCTGTTGTAGCTAAGGTGTGCTGCTGCCAATGTACAATGTACATCACAGTACAATGGGGGGTCAATGACCCCATCCTTTCACTCTGCATCAACAACAGTCTGGTGACCTTTCAACCCTGGACTGATACACTTTAACAAAGGGGGGGGGGGGTGCCCAGTGCTACATTTTGTATTCTTCATGTGGTACAGATTACCATACAATTTATGTTTAAAACAATTGTTGTATGAATTCCTGAATGTGTATTAAAGAGCTTTCAAAATTTAGATTTGCAAAAAGTCTTGGGTAATGATAAGGGCCTATACAAATTCTAAAGGATAAATTTTCGTCATGAAAAAAAGCTGCCAATTTGTTGACAATATGATATAAACAAGGAGATTTTATCAAAAAGCTCCTTGATATAAATGAAAACAATTATACTGCAAATATAATGATAAATGTATTCTTTGTGAGGAGCTTGTCAACTCGATTAACTGGTTACTATAATAGGCATTTTGCACTTAATAATTGTACTGGAAAGTTGTAATAGTGCCTTTATAATTACTTAAAACATGAATTTTATTTTCAGAAAAATCGGAGCAATTCCGACAACTATTTTTTATTAATTTGATATGAATTAAAGAACCTACAATGTACTAGACTGTGGATCATGAATGTGCTAGCTATGGTGGTTGCTGGCAAAAAATACAACTAAACTCATATGGCATAATAATATACTTTTTATTGTTATCCTCAAAAAGTTCACCATTTACATTAAGTTCACCAAATTTTCATCTTATTTTACACAGCTCTGATTAGTAATGAAATATAGTAAAATAACCTTATATCCACAACATAGAAGTCAAATTGCCCATTGTTAATATAGCCCTAAGATGCTATCTAATTATGTATATATAATGTTCCCTTGTCAATACATTTTACCACTTTCTCCTGTGTGTACAGTGTGTTTATGTGAGTGCAAACAAAATGCCGTTCAACAATAAAATTGTCATCATCCTTACAAATTGTAAAGACACTGCCATTCTCTTTTAATTTGCAATCAACAACCAAACCAATAACCTCATTTCAAAAATGTTATACCAACATACAATATAGCTTGAAAGTTGATGGATTGAATAATCATAATGTATTCACTGAAAACAACAGTATATTATGTGATCATATGAGAAGATGATACATTTTCTTTTGGCATTGAAAAAAATAAACCATTTCAAGAACTGTGTCTAGTGAACGTGGAAGGCAGAGCCAATCCCTCTATCTCATTTCAGGCCTTTTACCTCCCCAACCCAAGTCAATTACCCATTCTTTCACCTGGGTGCATGAAATGAGAAGATTTGTGTTGCGAGTGACTTTTCCAAGGACACAACGTGTAGCCAGGAATACTAGGAATCAAATCTGTGAAATCTAGGGTCCACCAGCATATCCATTTTGCAAGCTGACATGAAAGATAAGCTAAGCCTTCAGAAAAAAACACTTGCATAGAGCATTAAACAACATGCACATGTACACAATACAGCTCTCTAAGCTAGTAGTGAGAAAACCTAATCAAAAGCAAAATCATTTTGAGTCTACCCATCATCAACCCTATAATTCAATGGTAAGGAATGTTGTGTTTGCAGGGTTGTAGCCAGCCTGAAATCATTTTCAGTCCCCTTGATTTTGAATGGGAATCCCATCAAGCACCGAAGGCATGACGTGACGTTGCGCGTCATTTCTAGGGGGTCTGGGTCCCAGAATATTTTCAAATCAAGACCCTCTGAAACACTATTTCCTGCAAATGTTGCTTGTAGACTAAGCTGTTCAATTGCATCTGTTTTGTTGAAGAAGAACACATGGGTTTCAGTTTTTTTCATATCTTTACATATCAATTTTTGTCTGTCCCAGAGGACGGAATGGGAAAACTTTTTTCAGTCCCCAGCTGCAAAATTCCTTCAAAGGACTGAAGGACAGGTGCTGGCTACAACCCTGAGTGTTTGAAGTGGTTTTAACTTAAGTTTGTGTCAGGGCTGTAGTCACAAAATGTACAGTTTTTAAGTTTGCAAAAAACTGAAAATTTCAAGAATTTTAATAATCAGATGCATTTTTTCAAACAAACTGTTTTCATCTTAGGCTTTTTCTACTTAATGTTACTTTCACATACCCCCCAACCAAAAAAATAAAATTAGCAAGGCCTTTTAAATTAGTAGATATTCTAACAATAGGCACTTACATGTACTGCACAATTGATTATCTCTTATTATCTTACAAAATTCAGCATTGTTCAGTGGTTATATACTTGTGCCTTTATTGCACTTTAGCAATCTGGAATATATGATGAGTATATACTACTAGTAGTGTGTTTGCTGTCATGTACAATGTTACTATAAAGTAATTGAGCATGGTAGTAGCTACAATAAGTGTATTCATGGTTCAAACTGCTCATGCAGTAAAGTGTATTGTGGGTAAAAGGTCAAAGTTGAATTCCCCTGACGCATAAACAAAATATGTCTGGACATACATTAAGCATGGTCTAGAGGAGATCTGTTTAAACTATAAGTTAGAGGTCTCATCTTTGCATAATTACACAATTATTAGTATTACGTCATTTCTTTAAGGACAGTTTGAACCATAAATTTGCTTACCACATTCAAAAGCTAGTTCATGACATGCAAACACACTATAGGTCATGTGACGTAAAAGCCATGGTAGACAGTATCTAAGGTTCATAATTACATTGACTACAACTTACACTTTACAAATTCAAATTCACCTGCCAACTACCAGGAGGTTTAACCATTCAATATGGCGGACAGGGATCTCTCCTTTTCAAAATTTTTGTCTGCTTACTTAATTCGACAAAGGCTAGTGGTCGATGACTTCTAAAAGGGATACAATTTTGAAATTATACCCCCTTGAAATGTTATTTCAAACACTTTGAGTGGCAAATTTCTAAATTTTCAATTATTGTATTCAAATTTTGTTTTCAAATTGATTGCACTGTTAATTAAAACAGGAGAGATCCCTCAGGACAGTGGATGATAAGCTATTCCACTGTTTGAACTGCACATGCATAGTGTGATGCATTGTGGGTAATAGGTAAAAATTGAAGGCCCCTAAGATATAACATACTTAGTCTAGTAAAACATTTCTGGACATGTATTAACATAATACATGTCTTGATAAGAACTGTTTACAAATTATGGGCCCTCACCTTTCAACTTGGGCATAAGGGGTTCAAACAGTGAACTGGCTTACACCTCATAGCCAATTACTGAGTGCTACTACATGTACCTAATAGTTTAGTACTGTACAGACAGCATCCTCCTACACACGGTCCACAACCAGCTAATCGCCTATGTGGGGACTCTCCTATCTGAAGGGCCACCCCCGGTTACTTCGAGCATCGCCACAAACCAGCTGTCAGCCAATCAGAGAATAGCCTTTCAGTTTTCAAAAGGGATATTTATAAGCAGCGGTCAGTAACCGAGGGGGGGGCCTACAGATACATGTAGCAGGGTTCCAAGATAAGCGATAAGCCGGTCGGAGACCGTGTGTAGGAGGATGTACAGAGAGAAGCCTTGGAACAAACCAACTCTTCTAGAGCTAAGGAAGGACCAAAAGGCTGCTAACATCTCCTATTGTGAGCCTTCTGATCCTTCCATATCCTAATCATCTCTGGTGGCGTCACCATATGTGCTGTCAGTATCCTCTTATATGTACAATAATTATACCCCACCCTCCAGTTATGGAAGTCCTTATGTCCCTGTGGCACCACACCGATTTTCTCAAAGCACGTTGCTACAAAGACGTCTTCTAGATAAAGGTATTGCATATCTAAGGATGTCCGATACAGCTCTCCGCAAATGTCCGTAGACACGATGTATCCGGTTCCCGAACAGAAGGGCGGGTACTTGTTACCCGGATACGTTTCCTTCGGCATGTACCACTTAGATTTGGGGTTGCGGATTGGTGCTCCTGATATCACATACCCCATGGCCATCCGGCGAGCTTTCTCAGTAGGAAGGGCCTGTAGCACCTTTGCAAGGTTCGCAAAGCTCACGTACATGTCGTCGTCGGTTTTCATGAAGAATTTGGAGTGGGCGCAGTAGTTTGAGACCCATCGGAGGCACATGACGGTTTTAAGCGTCAAGTTGTGGTAGGTGTCGACGAAATCTTCTTGTATAATGTCGCCGAACTGTTCGTTTTCTTTTTGTACCAAAGCTTGCATCTTGGGGTCGCTGGTCTTACCGAGGGCGAAGAGGCGCTTGACGACAAATCCGGGAGCGCTATTCTCGCTGCCCCACGTTTCGCGGATTGCTCGCCGGTTCTCTACGTTCTTGTGGATGGTGCTGATGATCACGATGAGAAAAACGTCCTGGTCCGCACACTTGTCGGGATGGTTCATTGTCAACTTGTAGGGGTGTGGGTTTCTGTGCGATCCAGATTCAACCTCCGTGTTTAGGTCTAGCTCTGACTTTATGGATTTCTTAGGTTCGGGAATATCTGGCTTCTTCTCTTCAATCTTTTCTTCAGGTTCCTTTGGTTCCTCTTTAGGTTCTTCCTTAGGAGGCTCTTCCTGCTTTTCTTGTTCTTTTTCTTCTTCTTTCTTTTCTTCTTCCTTCTTTATTTCTTCCTTCTTGTCTTCTTCTTTCTCCTGCTCTTTCGTTTCAGTTTTCTTTTCCTCGGCTGGTGGCTCAATATCCTCCTTCTGCAACACCTCGTTTTTCGCGGGATCGTTTTCTTCCGTACCCTTTTCTTCGCCTGGCGCGACGGGAACGGACTCGTTGTAGGGGTTATCCAACGGTGTCTTTTGGCTCGCTTCTACGATCGCGGCGGCTTCGCCGCGGGTGTTGTTAACCAAGTCTGCGCCCTGTACAGAATGTAGCACGTCCTGTACGGTCTGGCTACGTTTGGAGGGCGCGGGACTGGAGTTTGTCCTCCTGAAGTTATAAATCTCCGGATGAAGGTAAGAAAAAATGAAGACGGTGCCAACCAAACAGAAGGCAATGAGAACCTGAAACTTTACTATAGTCTTCATCTTGTTTTCTTTCAGCTTATTTCGTTTATACAATGAGATCTTGCACTAGCTTCTTCAAACTTTCAAAGGGTGGCAGGTCTTGAACTTGACTTGATAGTAGAAATGTCAGCCTTAGGTTGAAGGGAGGTGTCCTAGATGGAACACCAATGTCTGCATTGCTCAGTTACTTCTTTTCTAGAACAGCACCTGGAAATGATAGAAGAAAGACACATTCACCTACATGTAAAATGTTGTATCAAATATGCTGTAAAAAATGGTTACTAGCGAGGATTTTATCCTAAGTACCAATCATAATACTAGAATGTACAATTTGATATCAATAATTACTATCATTATCAGAAGTAAAATTTCTGGTAAATTAAATCCTTGACCTTAAAGACTACATACATACAAAAGATGACAAAATCAACCAAGCAAATGGTTGATAGGTTGAGTAAGTTTCAGGAATACATGTAAAACTTGAAATAATTCCCTCTGATTTTATTCTCATACTCATAGCCGTACCCATTTCTACATTATTTTGAGTAGGGCTGTGTACCTAAACAAATTTCAGGTACAGGTACAGGTACACGGGTTAAGGTACAGGTCCGGACCTGCACCTGTACCAAAAAAAGTTTAACCAAGTATATGTATGTTAAACATGTAGCTAACTGTCTTTTCTTGTCATCTTTGTATGGGGAATTACATATTTGAATCTCATAACAATTTCTTTGCAAGTTTTCTTAAGTTTCAACTGCAAGATTATCGCCATTGTCATTGTTGGCTTGGGATTTACTTGTCCAGCAGTCTTAGAAAGTAGTGTTTAATAGTGATTTAGTTTGTTTAGGTACAGGTACAGTTACACAGATGTTTAGGTACGGACCTATACCTAAACAATTTTCTAGGTACGGTACAGGTACGGGTATTTAGGTACACAGCCCTAATTTTGAGTAAAGTGAAGAAAGACATAAAAGTGCCTTCCCGAAGGACAAAACATCAGTGGTAAGTCAGGAGATTCAAATTAAACACTGGATTGAACCAGGACTTAGCTATAGACCAAACAGCCTTATGCCAATAAGATACCAGTTTTTGTGCCTTTAAAAATCTTTATCTGATATGCTGACAAACATAAACCATTCTACTTAATGCCAAATTCAGGCAGATCAGCGATAGTCCCCACAAAAGACTACATCGATTTCACATCAGCTAGATAGAAACAATTGTCTGAATAATTTATTGTTATCGTCTAACAGAAAGACATTCATGTCATAAAAAGGGTTTAACTTTGGCTTTCCCAGCATAGAAATTCCTCTCACAACACTCTGTAAATGCTTGCTGTTTGGGTTAATCTGAAAAGTGAAAACTTTTTCTAAGGTACATGCAGGGTTCGAAATACACATACTTAAGTTGCAATTTGCACTTAATTTTCAAGATTTGCACGTAAAAATATTCTGAACTTGGAATCTTGCATGTTGGAAATACCTGTCCTATAGTAAAAATACTTAGGAATTAGACACCCTACTCTTAGACAGAATGACATATGGACGTGTCTTTTTCTTTTTCTTGTTTTTGCCGGTAACTTTCTCTGGTAGCTTCACTACGATGTAATCAAACTTTGCCAATCCAAGCTAGCTACCCTTGTCGCGATTGCTGCCTAGTTGTATTTTGCATGTAAATTTTTCAAATTGCACGTAAAATTTTGGCCAACTTGCAATTTTGCATGTAGCAACAAAACAGTACTTTGATCCCTGACATGTATATGATTTGTTTTAAGGAACAACAAACTAAAGTCAACTGCAATAATACAATGTATATATGGCATGCTCATATCATGGAATTCAACATATCAGAAATACAACTTTTACAGCACAGCAAATTTTATCTGAAAATTGCAATACTATAGTTCTTGAAATTTTTACAGGAGTTTTGGGTTCACAGTTTTCACACTAGAAAGGCAACATTTTTGAAAAAATGCAGGATGTGGGCGAAGGGAAAAGAAAGGAAAAATCGCAAGAAAAGAAACAACTAGAATGACAACATTTTCGCGAAAATGCAGCAAGTCTTTCCCGTGGCCTTTTTTGAAGTTTAAGTCAAACTATCTTACACACAATAGTAACTGCCATTAGGTGCCCCGTATTCTCGTTTCACCCCTATTCTCGGCCTTTACCTGACGTCACGGGTTGTGCTGTGTAGCAATTATAAAGCTGAAATTCATGATCAGGTCCGGTACCGTACCGTAGCCTCCATTCCAAATTTGACTTAACGCCGCAGGCGACAGACATCGACGACACAGTATTTGGCTGCCGGTATGGTCCGAGGCGTTGACGAGCCCCCCTCCCCACATGGACCGTCCGACCGTTTAAACGCCGTCTTTTCAGGGCAATTAAAAAATAAATAAAAAGGCGTGTAAACTGAACGATGCTCTGTTTGCAAGATAAAATTGTTGTAAATATCAAAAAAGAAAAAAAAAGGACAACTAAAAGAAAGTTGTGCCCGCCCGGAATCGAACCAGGGTTGACCTAGCGAAAAAAGCGCAAACGCAGCTGGTGCTTTAGCCATTCGGCCAAGCTTGCCGTAACGTTGTTGCCGGCATTTTAACAGGTACATGTATACAAATGCAATGCGTTGCTTGAACACGTCCGTTCACTGTTTAATTTGCAAGATTCCAAGGTCCCATTTTCTGAAGATAATGTTTTTCTGTGCAAATTTATCAATCTTGTTCATTCCGTGGCGGGCAACTTCTTCCTTGAGCGCCTGTTTGGTTGAATGCATGGCCGATTTACTGCCGCGTCTCAGCTGCTATTATAAAACTGGATGCCGAATGACATTTTGTGTTCTCTGCGTTGATAGGTCCAGCTCTGACGTACACCCGAGACAGTCTGAATTTAGGCCAATCAAAAAGCTGGGAACGCGGAGTATTTGCTAACAGCTTCCATTTTTCTGAGTTTTGATTGGCTATTATCAAAATGGATGCCGATTGTGTCCTGCGCGTTGATAGGTTCACCTCTGACGTACAACCGAGAAAGTGCGACTTTAGGCCAATCAAAAAGCTTGAAATATGGAGTACATGGAGGCTTCCATTTGTTTCTGATTTCCGGTGAAATACTTGTAAGAAAACTATATGTGTGGCTTCGCCCACATAATTAGCCTATACATAGCTACCAGTAGAACTTAAAAAAAGGTGTTTCCAATACAGTGCAGTATGTTACAGTAACTATATATAGCAATGCCTTGAATTTACCTAATCCCTTGAATTTTACCATTGCAAAAACAAATTAGATAACTGTGAACTTACAGGCATCTACAGTAACTACATAAAAAATATATGCAGGCTGTAGTTTCGGGAAAAACGTCATCATTTAATAACATGGGATTGATTTTAAAAATGTATTTTTGTAAGCTGAAAAGTACAAATGAATTTTTATCGACAATATGGTCTCCATACACAAAGAGTGCAATGGAAAATACTTGAAGTTTAACCACTTAGACAGCCCAGGTCAAAAAGTTTTTCACATGACCTCATGACCTTAGGCCACACCGATTTAATTTCTTGGTTCACGGATTCGCTCGCTCCCATTTTTTGGAAAAAAAAATAAAAATAAAAATTACTACTCAGCAAATTTTCACCATTAATGAAACCATTCACCAACTTTCTGGTGTAGCAAATTGGCCTTTATATTATAAGCTCCTTAAACTATGGGTACAGGTGCTGTTAATGTACAAAAATAGTGTTTTTGTACTTTTTTCAAGCTGAAAACTTTTTTTCTTTATGTTTTGGATTAGCCGTTACCTTTACCCCAACCATTTTACATTTTTTTTTTTTTCGCCCTCTCGCTCCATATTTTTTATGAAAAAATCCGTGAACCAAGAAATTAAATTGGTGTGGCCTTATTATATTATGTCTGGGTACACCTACCACTAGATAAACTTGTTTTCAGACAGACAATGCAGCTGAGAGACACAATGGGTTAGACAAGCCCCCTGGGTTGCCATAAGCCAGTTATCGTAGGCACAAATCACTTCCGACTTGTGTATTTTATCAGAGAGATTAAAGATATGTCCTGTAGTGTAGACTAAATACTTTCAGCAGGTTCAACTTAATATATTATAGGCGGAGGGAAAAGGGGGTTTTCATTGGTGTACCACTGCAATTTAATGATCTACGGTACCAGGGCTGGTCCAAAAATCATTAATTTTCCTTTTACTTTAAAAAAAAAAAAAAAGCACGATATCTTAACCCTGAACTGGCTGAAGGTTCTATATATACATGTAGGCACTACGTTCAACATGTTTCCAATTTTCTATGTTACAAAAACATGATTCCTCACTCATTGCAGGGCATTAGCTAAAGGTGACTGAGTAAGACAGGATGATTGATGAACATACATTTACAGTATGGTGCTCAGGCAGTTCAGAGGTTATTTGAGAGCAAAGCAAACATGCTGGCTTCAAAGTTGAATGTATAAAATTCAAATTCCTCCAGCGCACAGGAAAGGGCATGAAAAACAACTCAAGTTGGTACTAATCTCCAAGCAGATCCTACGGCAGCATAAGATAGTATCAAAAGCTGGTAGAGGAGGGAAGCCGGCTTAGGAGTGTGTTTCACTACCGGGCAAATGTACACCTCTTGGCTGACTACACTCCCTGGCCAGTTTAGTACTATCTTATGCCATCGTAGGGTCTGCTTGGAGATTAGTTGGTACTACTTAGTACTGTAAATATCCAAATGTCTGCAGTGGTTTTAAACTTTTATTTTTACCGCATTTGTCATGACCTCTCTAAAGCAGAAGTGTAGGTGTGAATATGCGCGCCCGGTGAATTAACAACTGTACTCCAGAATGGTTTCCGACGCTAAACTAAGACAAACAAAAAAGCCTCTTTTCATGCCTCTTCTTGTAACCTGAACTGAATTTACTGTATGAGGTGAAGCATTTATGACAGCTGTTATGGAATACATGCATGATAAACAAAAAAATTGGCAAGAAACAAGTACATTGGTATTTGCCACATCTATTGTCACATATGTCTCTTTTCTGTTGGGTAAAAATTACCTGGGGGACTATTGTAATCAAAGGAGAAAAAAAAGGGGAAGCTTTTTGTAGAAGTTTGCATTAAACATGACGGCACAATGTAGTACTTATTTGCATTTTATCACAAATCATTAAAAAAAAACATGAAATTAAGACCACCACACACATTTTAAGCTTGACAATGAAATACTAGTACAGCAGCAGGTAGCATCTAGCAATAGGGTATATCACCTTTCTATTTGGTTATAATGCAAATATCCTTTACCTGTAACAATGATAATCCCTACCTGTATGTGCTTAAAATTATTACAAGCTTGAGCATGGCGTCCTTGAAACGTGTACACATTGTCACTATGGGTAAAGTTTAACCATACTCGGATCGGGTACCTTTCATATATATGGTAATGTGAACTTTTCATTAGACAATCTCAAAGCTGTCTTTAGGGGTCTTGCTGTTGTACTGTAAATTTTTAAATATTTGCGTTGGTTCAATTTTTGTGGTTATTCTTTTGTTTTTGCTCTATACTATTGTCTTGACTGCAACCTTAAAATACATTTAATCCATTCAAAATTGATTAAATATACTTATACTAGGAAATTACACACCGAGGAGACGTCCATTTGTTGAAAGCCATTTTTTAAAAAACTGTTCACAATCAATATTTAAAAAATACTGTCCATGGGGAATGAAGAACATGCGTCATGCAATGGCACTGGCAGGGCTCGAAAAAATTTTTTCTGCAATTTTTTCTACATTGAAAATTACCTGCACCTGACAAATTTTACCTGCACCATTATGAATTTTGGAAGTAAAGTCAAACCTGTACATGTATTAGCGGCCACCTTTGCATAGCAGCCACCTGGCCATAGTGGCCACTATTCTCGGTCCCTTGGATTCGTAATGATTAAGAAATAGGCTTAGCGGCCACCTGTTCAATGCGGCCACGGCCACACGATTTTCGGTCCCGTTGATACAGAAACACTGCCTGTTGCAACCATACTGCAGCCGTATGTTACCCTGCTTCGAGTTTGAAATTATAGTTTGCGAGGATTTAGAGTTCCTGACAGGGTCATTTTAGCGGTAGCAGAAGGTATGCATGCCTTGAGCATTAAACTTTAAAGTGCAAGTCTTTGTCGGTGAATTTACCGTTCGAGACAATGTTACTTGGTGAGAAAGATTAGTGGGAACTGAAATCATGTGTAGCTTGCTCATGGTCAATCAACATTTTCTCTATAGTGGCCACCTGTCTATAGTGGCCATATTTCTCCAGCCCCTTGAACGACCGCTATAGACAGGTTTGACTGTATGGATCATACTAAAATTGTTCAGGAACCATTGCTATTTTTTCTTAATAGGTGGTACCAGTCAATGCAGCTAATAACATCAATCTACATGTACACCTACATTCACCTCACCGGTCCCATAGCCTCACTGGCCGTAGGGGCAGCAATGCCATCAACGTAACTCATAAGTTTTCCATCTTCGTCTATCTTCGACCAAGGTTTCTAGCTGATGTACTGTTTGTCCCAACCATTTTTTCAGGTCACTTAAGTCCAAGTCCGTCATGGACGTCCCCTAGGTCTTACACCCTCCGCCCTACCTTGCATTAGGCCTAGGAAAAAAAATGTTGTGTTTCCTGTTTCCCTACCTTCCCTAGAAAAACCTGCCGACCCTAGACTTTTTTTTGGGTGGGCAGTGAAGTCACATGGCTTCCAGTTAGAATTTTTATTCAGCCTGCTTCCTATTGAAGTAAAAACAGTCTGCTTGTCCTATCTAATGAAGGATTAATGTATCTATTGTGCACAAAATCAAAGTTTGACATTGAAAGACAAGTGTCTTCATGCATTTCAGTTTCCTTTGTTCAACTGTATTGTAATATGTATCACTAGATTTTTGGATAGCCTAAAATAAATTACAAAAAAAAAAGAAAGATAATCCCTACCTACCGACCCTAATTTTTTCAGGACTGAAACAGGAAACACAATATTTTTTTTTTCTAGGCCTTACAGGACATTGTGTATAAAACCCAATACATGGACCAACTTGTATGTTAGGTGCAGACCTACATAGACACCAAAATTTACAAAAAATATACCTGCACAGCTCCATTTTAACCTGCACTATCCTCAGCCCTGACTGACATCTCCAGCTAGTAATACTAATACAATAGGTAGAAATAGATAATTAGGTCAGCATATTGCTTGTCATAAATTAGTCTTTTTTGACAATGACAGGTACCAAATTTTGCATTAGGATGGGCCATAGACAGAACAAATTGATGTAAATAAATAAAATCATTTTAAGTTCTCCATTATTCAATGGTAATTTTTAAAACCTGTGTTGCATTTGACCTTACATGTATTTGTGAATCATAATATTAATAACATATGTCAATTTGCCACATCTCCATCGTTACACTTACAGTACTAGCAGTTGTTGTTGTCCATGTTTAACGTCTATTATTTCGCTAAAAATGATGTTAAATTCAACACACTGTTTTAATATGTCATGCATGTATTAAAATTTACTTCCTTACCATAGCTGAAAGGTTCATAATTTCCTTGTTCCTAAAACGAGTATCAGCTATAACTTATACATATTTAAACGTTATATCTATAATTGGAGGAACACAGAAACATTATAGCAATCTATTCATATAGTTATGATGGTGCTAAGTTCCCTTGAAATAACTTCATGTTCTTATTATTCATAAAAAACAATATTTCGCATGTTTGGTTCGGCCACGTTTGGGAACTAAAAATTTAGGGAACTAAAAATTATGGCAAAACAATTAAGCCAAAACAGCTCCTCAAAATCAAGATATACATCGAACCCACACGTCGCAGTTAGCTCAGAATATTCTAGATATTCTTATTGAATGTTGGAAAGATTAATTTGTGGTCTAATTCTTACCTGAAGGATAAGAAAGATGATTTTGTGTCTTCAAGTTGCTAAACTCGCCATTACAGCCGCCATCTTGGATAGCTATACATGCGCTGTTCCACTGATGCTCTAACCTCCCCACTCAGTGTGAAGTATTACACAATTTCATTACACATTCATGAAAACAAAGATAGAAGTTGCCAGAAATATAATCTATTACTATTAGGATTATTATGTATAGTATTAATTATGTTTTTAATTCAAAATTTTCATTTGTATAAAAAAATAAGTCGCAAATTTAGGGGGGTGCTGGGTAGATTGAACAGCTGTCGACAGGTTCATAGAATTCACAGGTGGGTAGTGAAAATTGGAGGGTCTATTATTAAACAGCTTTATCAAATTTTTGAAGGCGCTGAAATCTACTAATCAATAAGAAAATAACCAGGAGGTGCTACGAATTGTGATGTAGCAAAACCTACAAATAATTGGATATTCCTACATTTCCTCAATGACCTGGCCCAGGCAGATATTACCAGAGCTAAGGCCACAGCAAGTAAATTTTATGGATGGCATCCTCTGTAGACTGCAAAAATAGTGCGATAGGGCGAAAAAAACAAAAAAAAACAAGATGGGTGAAAAAAACAAGATAGCTACATTTTCAAAAATATGCACCATAAAGTTGTTATGACTGTTGTAAAAAGAATAAGAGGGACAAAACATGGTATCAGAGCCTACAAGGCATTCATTCCTGTATTCAAGACATGTAACGTTACTGGTGTGGTAAAAGTCATCACCAACAAAGTTGGTAACCACACTCACGGCTTCCACATTTGTGTCACTTTTACAACTATCCAATAAGTTTAATTTCTACAACTACAGTCCTTGGTTCCTCGCAAGTGTCACTTCTACAAGTGCAATTATTAGGCTGCAACACAATGTACTTGCTCATTTTGGTACTTTATCGTCAGGTTGACCATCCCTGCAGAAGAAAAAAAATTACTTGCTGTGGCCTAAGTAGCAAACACCCAGTGGTATTCAATTACAGCATGTAGCAAGTGGCAGGACAGATCTGGAGGGGCTGGTCGCAATAGATATGTGAATTGGGTCTCAGTAAGAAAAACCAGAGCAACAGTCTTTTTTTCTCTTTTTTATTTTTAATTTAATGACTTATGATCCACCTTGTATTTCTATAATAAACTGTGTTCCTAGTCAATGATAAATGTTTTGTTTGATTCATGATTTTAAAGAGAAGGCTTCTCCTAGTACAAGAATGGTGTTTTTTGCCCAATCCTAAATAAATGTGTAAAAAGGTTTTTTTAAAGGGTTGGGAAGCTGTTGTGTGATGGATTTAAGTTCTGGAGTAAACTAAGGCCACACCAATTTAATAATTCTTGGTTCACGGATTTTTTCATGAAAAATATGGAGCGAGAGGGCGAAATAAAAATAAAAATTGTAAAATGGTTGGGGTAAAGGTAACGGCTAATCCAAAACATAAAGAAAAAAAAAGTTTTCAGCTTGAAAAAAGTACAAAAACACTATTATTACACAGTAACAGCACCTGTACCCACACTTTAAGGAGCTTATAATATAAAGGCCAATTTGCTACACCAGAAAGCTGGTGAATGGTTCCATTAATGGTGAAAATTTGCTGAGTGGTAATTTTTATTTTTATTTTTTTTCCCAAAAAATAGGAGCGAGCAAATCCGTGAACCAAGAAATTAAATTGGTGTGGCCTAAAGGTTATTTTTTGGGTGTGTTAAAAATATTTTAATTTTTAGAGGAATATATGCCTTATATCTGTGCCAAATTCTTAACTCATTCGATAAAAAGAATAAGTTTGTGATAAAACCAATCGCATTGCTTTCCATCACCCTTGTAATGTTACATCCAGCAAATCACAATTAGTTTCTTGGATACCGTACTTCCATGGAATTTTTTACAGACAAGAGTTGAAAATGTTATCTTTAAAAATTTGGAAATGAAAACTTGGGGAAGCATAATTCTTCATCTCATTAGTACTCGCAATCATCGACAGAGGCATTTTGAAATGTGCAATACATATATATTTTTATTCAAAACATACAGATTTTAAAGATAACCCCAGCCATACAGCTCATGACACCTAAATATTTCAGCAAACATCAGAATTCAATTAGTAAATAGAAATAACATGTACATGTAAATTGCCTATTGAATGTTCAAAACACAGAATTGGGAGGACCAGTACAAATGTATGTACATGTGTAAAATTATTAGGTTCTTCAAGAGTGTTATTGAATATTTATGTACTATGAATGTTCTGAAAATTTATGTACTATGAATGTTCAGTGATACATTATAATATTGGAAAAGTCTGAATTATAACTTTCATGCTGGTATCTGTAAATATACAGAAGCAATAGAAAAGTACACACAAATCCGCAATCTGTAAGCCATCATTAAACATCTATCTGAGCCAAGTGTGCAATATTTATAGCCAACAAAAGCAAAACCTGGTTTGATAGCATGTCAATCAGTTGTTCAACCAATAAGAGAATGGCTGCATGTCTGTGAAATATCTACATCTTTGTTTTTAGTTTGCATTTCTATGTTTTCACACTATACCACATCAAGGTGTTCAACAGAAGTCACCATCTAAGTGCCATAATTGAGAGCGCAAATTAACATAATGCTATAGTATGCAAATAAAGGTTTTCAAAATTATCACACACTGTAATATGACTGCATGACAACAGTAGTTTTAAATCTTTCAAATGTATACAAGGTTTTCAGCGCAACTCCTGGTGTTCAGATTACGACCAGATGCGAACAGTCCCGTCTGAGCCGCCTGACACCAGGTACTCTCCTTTCCTGTCGAACACAACCGCCTGCACTGCGTCTTCATGTCCGGTTAGAGAGCTGACCTGGAGTAGAAAAAAGTTTGACATTTTGTCAGCGTGCATTGTGGCTATCATCAATGGTGTAGAAGAATAAAGTTAACAAGATTCTTAGTCAATTTGGGGATATTTGAGATATGACTACATTATAAATGAAATGTTAAAATATGCTTTTATGATCATATTATAAGTGGCAATTGTTCTTAAGACTACTAGACCATAATATTATGATCTGTGTGCGAGTTTATAAAATGGACTACCATCTTGTACTAATTACATTGTGTGTGTTTGAATTAACCAGTTCTCTCTCTCTCTCTCTCTCTCTCATGGTCAAAATGCTAGCCTGGTATCCATTCTAACCTTAGGCTATTAAACCTAAAATATAGGTCCAAGAGTAATCCATTACTACAGATTAAAACAGGATGTATTTAACACTACAAAATGCACTGCCTGTCCTTTCATTTGCTTAAAAGTAACTTTTCCTTCAGCTCAAGATTTTTTGACAAATTAAACTATCAAAAGGGTGGAAGCCAAAACGGGTGACGTAATGTCTGGGAAGTGAAGCTCTTCACACAATGGCAATTAAGACTCAATGGGAATGGGAGTTGGCTCTGGTGTTCAGTGGCTGTACAAACAACAGGCTCTTAAGAGGTGCTCTGTGACACTTGAGTGTTGTGTTCCTATCCTCCAGAATGGCGACTTGAAACACTGTGTTTTAGGTCAACAGGTCTGGTGCTTTAGGGTGTTTTAAAGTTTATGAAAAAGAGGAAATGCAATTAATCATGCTTTACACTGAGAAAAAGGGTTTGGAATTAGTTAAGCCACACATAGAATTTTCTTCCAAATTATGTACATTTCCATGTTTGTATGAAATGGGTTGAAAGCAGTGGTAAATTCCTCAGATTGTTTCTTTTTTTTTTGCAACATATTGTAGAGCCTTTACTTTTATTTAGAAACTATGTCATGTCAAAACTCAAGGACCACGTAACAACAACAAAGGATTGTAAGTAAAACTGTACAGGGTTGTTGTACAGAAATAACAGCTCCATTTTAGAGTAAGTGCTGCAGATTTTGTTGTTGCACAATTTTTAGGGTAGATATGCATTGTCGTTGGAAATCCAAAGCTTTGAAAAACGTACTATATGCAGCTTTCTCTGCTTAACATATACAAAATGTTTGAGTAAGAGTGAAAGAGCTGAACAACCACCACCAATGGTGGACAATGATATACTTAAGTGTCATTGTGGCCCAGGGTTGTAGCCAGCCTGAAATCATTTTCAGTCCCCTTGATTTTGAATGGGAATCCTTTCGAGCACAGAAGGCATGGCATGACGTTGCACGTCATTTCTAGGGGGTCTGGGTCCCAGAAAATTTTTAAATAAAGACCCCCTGAAACACTTTTTCCTGCATTTTGAGATGCAAATTTTGCTTGTAGACTAAGCTGTTCCATGGCATTCTGTTTTGGTGAAGAAGAACACATCAGTTTTTTTTATATCTTTACATATCAATTTTTGTCTGTCCCAGGGGACAGAATGGGGAAAACTTTTTTCAGTCCCCAGCTGAAAATACCTTTAAAGGACTGAAGGACAGGTGCTGGCTACAACCCTGTTGTGGCCCATGGACTATACAAAAGGGACACAGGCATTGCCCTAAGGTATGTACACTGAAAGGTATGTAACAAAATCAAGTTAGGCAACCCATATTAAAGATCATAACTTGTTCACCATACTATCATAATAATATTTTCTATCTCACCTGTCCAGACCCAACCTCAAACATCTTCACTGTTCCATCGTTACTAGCAACAGCAAGAACTTGGCCTGAAAATGTGCAAAAATATTCAGCAGTTAGAACAAAACAATACACAAATACAACACTGGACTTTTCCTTCAAACATTTCATAAAAAAAAAAAAAAAACATGATTGATCTGATTAGACTAGTGACTGTCAAAGTTTGTAAATGACTTCACAAAACTAGATGATTCGACTACAAGTAAAAACAAATTTAAAGGAGATTCTTGTTAATGTAGTGTAGTAGTGTAACTCTCAAGTAAACACAAATGCGTGCATAAAGTTGGGTAAATGGATGAATTGAATGAATGAATGATTTGATGGATGATGAAGGAATGAATGCATGACTGACTGAATGAATGGATGACTGAATTATTGTCTGAAAGAATGCATGAATGAATGAACCAATGAAATAACATAGCTGACATAAGTTTGTCTCTGACGGTAGGCAACATTATGTTAAAATTTTAAACTGTATACCAATACACAAAAAAAGCGGTAACCAACAAGCTTTCGATCAGACCTCTGATCCTTATCAAGTTGAAATTACCCAAAGCCTAAGTCACACATCCAGACTTGATCAGGATCAGAGGACTGATCGAAAGCTTGTTGGTGCTTTATTTTGTGTACGGATATAGAGTTTAAAATTTTAACATAATAAGACAGTTGACGCGTTAACTTACCAGAGGGGTCAAAGGCCACCCTGTTGGTTGGGTGCGGCCCCAGGTCCACGCTGGTGATGGTAGCGATGGCCCGCACGTCCCATAGCTTCAGTACACCGTACGAGTCACAGGACGCTATGGTGTCACCCTGGGGAGGGGAACACGGTTTAGACATCTGTCAGGACTACTGGTAAGTACCGGTACAGAAAATTTAGCTTCAGGTACAGTCCACGTACAGAGGAACAGGTCCAGGTGCAATACTCAAAACATCAGGTCCATTTTGCTACAAATGAATTTGTTTGGTAGAATATCCTATCTTTATGTAAACATTCTAATTTGATCAAAAAGTTTCAAACTGTATACACATCATCATCAGTCACACAATCTGATCATAAATAGTAGTACTCACCCTCAGGTTGAATGTCACATTGTTGACAGAGTGCATGTGGCCATAGAAGGTCTGAGCGCACAGTCCCTGTTGAAAATATGGCCAAAAAATTCATTTAGTTCCATTCACTCATAATCCTTTTTTTTTTTCTTTAGTGAAAAATGTAAGCAATGGCACTAACCTTAATAAATCCAAAGAACGACTTATTCAGTATAGTTATGACAAAGTTCAAGTTTATTGATAAACAATATTGAATTGCTAGCAGTATTTTTGTTGTTGTGGTTTCCAAATTCAATAATAATTACATTCATTTGCACTTCATCTGATTATGAATTTCAACAGAGAGCTGCAGGAAAAAACAACAGCCCCCCCCCCCTATCACAGAATCAAAGTTTCCACAAAAATATGTGAATTTAAGGTATGCAAACTTTTATGCTAGACTCACAGTTCTGGCATCCCATAGAGAGATGGTCTTGTCCGCGGAGCCAGTACAGAGAGTGTTGGAGTAGTACAGGAATGTGATACTGTTCACGGAGTCGGCGTGCCCGCGTAGAGTGTAGCGACATCGCTCGCTGTTCAGGTCCCAGACCTTCGATGTGTTATCCATGGAGCAGGACGCTAGGAAGTCACCAGTCCAGTGCCAAGCACAATCCCAGGCTGAAAGGGTTTCAGTTCTTTTATTAGTGCTGCAATTCTTACAAAAGTCACAAGTGGGCACTGCTGCATTGATATGAGAATACAGTCAGTCAAATTGATGAGGTCTGATCTTGGTCAAAGCAAGTGACAAGTGCCAAGCAAGCACAGTCCAAAGATGAAAGGCTTTGGATTTTTTTAGAAGTGCTGCAATTCTAACAAAAGTCAAAAGAGGGCACTGCTGTACTGTATAAGGTATCCAAATTTTCAAGATGAAAATACAGTCAAACCTGTCTATAGCGGCCACTCAAGGGACTGGTCAAAATTGGCCACTATAGAGAGGTTGCCACTATAGAGAATATGCTAATTAATTGACCAGAGGCAATAAGTTTCACATTGTTTTAGTGCCCACTGATCTTTATTCACATAATACAGTACTGTACATGTACTGCAATGATTTTTACACTATATGTATTAAGAAAACAAAAGCTATAAAAAGTTTTAAATGTTCTACAGTTGATATTGTATGAAGAGACCGGTATCGTCATATTTCTTTGATCTTTCGTGTTGTATCCTTTGATACTTCGCCGTCCGTGTGTTTACCGCTCGCGTTCACACGTCAGATTCGCCCATTATGCTAATATGGTACTCATAAGAAAAGTCTCGTCATTTTAGACTTATCTCTTAATAAATGTAAGAATAAAATCCACCATAGTCTGAAGTTCATATCATTTTGTCTTTGTAACAATTTATTCAGAAAGTTTTTGTGATGTAAATTAACCTAAGCGATAGTGCATTAGAACGTAACTTTAACACAATTTACCTCCGTAATATTGATGCCGTCTATTGACCTTATATGACCTCGTTTGTCAGCGGGTATATGTAGCGCCAGTTTGCGAAGTTTTGTTTTGAAAATCAATCAAAGAGGTTTTAAATCCTGCGTAGGGTGACGATACGGCCGCTGTATATGGCTGAACGCGTGCCGAAACAAAGATCAGCAGTCCGCGTGGCCGTAATCGGCAGTGTCTTTGTACCTGCGGGACCGGAAATCGTGTGGCCGTGGCCGCGTTGGACAGGTGGCCGATAAGCCTATTTCTTAATCATTACGAATCCAAGGGACCGACAAAAAGTGGCCACTATGGGCAGGTGGCCGGTATGCAAAGGTGGCCACTAATAGAGGTTTGACTGTACAGTCAAACAGTCAAACCAACGAATTGGTCAGAAATAAAGTGCCCAGTGTCAAGCACAGTCCAAAGTGGAAAGTAATTTTTTTTTTCAAGACTTACCTGCATGTGTGTGTTCTGCGAATGTGACGGTACATTCAGTCTTGGCAAAGTCCCACACCTTTACTGTACTGTCACCTGCAGTAGTGGCTAGCTTGGTACCACTGGAAGTCACAACATGAAAAATGATTAATTATTGCATAGTTCAACATAACAATGCAATTTTCAAGTGAAGAATACTTTTGGAATTATACTGCAGTCCTGAAATCAAGTAACTACACCATGTATTGTTGAGTAACCATTATTTGACATTTAATGGGAATTCATACAACTACACTTTGGAGGATTAGTTTGAAAAAAGTTGTTTGAAGACTGAAAGTTTTTCTCTAATTCTAATTAGAGCCATCAATAGGATTCATCACTTAATTTTCGAACAGAAATTTACAGTTTGTCCCAAAAATCTGAATTTCTTGAATATGGCTGAAGCACTAAAACCTAAAACCTTCACCCCCATGTGATTCAGCTGATTCAGTACTGCTGAATTATCTGTATCTAAAGCTCAACACCGCAGCTATGCTTCAATCATCCTAGACTCCACCCCCATGTGATGATGTCATGTGTTGATTGACATTTACCTTGGATGGAAGTCAGCTGCAGACACCCAGTCCTCGTGACCCTCCCCAGTCATGATGATGTCACCGTTAGGAATGGCCCACATCTTCCAGGTGTGGTCATCACTTGTGGTGACCAAAATCTCCTTACGAGGGTGTAGGGCCAAACTGTAACACAAAAAACACCCAGCACAGTTACTGTTACAGTTTTAAAAAAAGTTAAAGTTTGCCCTTGCATCTACAGATGCGTACGGTGGCACCCATCTCCGCTTCTAAGCCCTTGGGCCACACATGTGCAAGCCACTACAGCAGGGGGCTGGTCCGCTGGTAGTGATGTGTGTTTAACTTCCGTACTCTTCCTCATTAGTGCTGAGTGCTAAGCAGAGAAAGCACCATGTACCATTTTTAGAGTCTTTGGTATGACTCGGCCAGGAATTGAACTCACGACCTACCGAATGCAAGGCGAACACTCTGCCCACTCGCCCATTGCACCATCTAATGCTAACTTATACCATACATACTGGTCACACTGTTACAGTTCTTCATTGCATTTTCATCATGCCATGTCATTGGTGTTAGTTTTCCAGTAGTATCAGCCAATTTCATGTTCTGTTCAAGTCAAAGTCTTTCCAGAGCGCGAAGGCATATAGGACAGTGCCCATCTCCATTTCAGTAGCCCTCGGCCACACAACTTTTTGAAATTGCTACAAAAAGGGGCTAGTCCACTGGTCCTGTTCATGCTGCTACTGTACCTTCAGTAACCATCTGTTGCACATTTGTAAGGCATCTATATTTTGAAGGATGAAAATACAGTCAAACCAAGGAGATTTCATTCTAGGTCAAATCAAAACAATTCTTGAATGGTCACTTTAGACTATTCAGTAACCAACCAATGCCCCCTTACACCAAACATACTGGTCCTGTACTTGGTGCTAATGGTCTTTCAGTAACCATCTAATGCACCCTTACACCAAACATACTGGTCCTGTCCTTGGTGCTACTGTACCTTCAGTAACCATCTAATGCTCCCTTACACCATACATACTGGTCCTGTCCTTGGTGCTACTGTACCTTCAGTAACCATCTAATGCTCCCTTACACCATACATACTGGTCCTGTCCTTGGTGCTACTGTACCTTCAGTAACCATCTAATGCTCCCTTACACCATACATACTGGTCCTGTCCTTGGTGCTACTGTACCTTCAGTAACCATCTAATGCACCCTTACACCAAACATACTGGTCCTGTCCTTGGTGCTATTGTACCTTCAGTAACCATCTAATGCTCCCTTACACCATACATACGGGTCCTGTCCTTGGTGCTACTGTACCTTCAGTAACCATCTAATGCTCCCTTACACCATACATACTGGTCCTGTCCTTGGTGCTACTGTACCTTCAGTAACCATCTAATGCTCCCTTACACCATACATACTGGTCCTGTCCTTGGTGCTACTGTACCTTCAGTAACCATCTAATGCACCCTTACACCAAACATACTGGTCCTGTCCTTGGTGCTATTGTACCTTCAGTAACCATCTAATGCTCCCTTACACCATACATACGGGTCCTGTCCTTGGTGCTATTGTACCTTCAGTAACCATCTAATGCTCCCTTACACCATACATACGGGTCCTGTCCTTGGTGCTACTGTACCTTCAGTAACCATCTAATGCTCCCTTACACCATACATACTGGTCCTGTCCTTGGTGCTACTGTTCCTTCAGTAACAATCTAATAGTACCTTACACCAGACATACTGGTCCTGTCCTTGGTGCTACTGTTCCTTCAGTAACCATCTAATGCTCCCTTACACCATACATACTGGTCCTGTCCTTGGTGCTACTGTACCTTCAGTAACCATCTAATGCTCCCTTACACCATACATACGGGTCCTGTCCTTGGTGCTATTGTACCTTCAGTAACCATCTAATGCTCCCTTACACCATACATACTGGTCCTGTCCTTGGTGCTACTGTACCTTCAGTAACCATCTAATGCTCCCTTACACCATACATACTGGTCCTGTCCTTGGTGCTACTGTACCTTCAGTAACCATCTAATGCTCCCTTACACCATACATACTGGTCCTGTCCTTGGTGCTACTGTACCTTCAGTAACCATCTAATGCTCCCTTACACCATACATACTGGTCCTGTCCTTGGTGCTACTGTTCCTTCAGTAACAATCTAATAGTACCTTACACCAGACATACTGGTCCTGTCCTTGGTGCCACTTTTCCTCAAAATAATAACTTTTTTTAAAATCCTCACATCTTTCATAATTGCACAGAGAACATACTTGCTGATGGCCAGTTGGTGAGCATGCAGGGTGTTGGTCAGTCGGAAGCCTCCGGTCCTGGTCAGATGACCAGTGGGTGTCTTCTGACTGGTCAAGTAGGGGTTGACTCTGTTGTCCAGTGGAAACTCTGTATCCTAATGTGGAAAAAACACATGAAACAATTTTGTGATTTTAAGGGAAATTAAGGGAATCGAATGAGTTCAAAAACGAGGTATTTCAGGATATGAAGTCAGCAGACAGTGGTTTCAAAATTTGTAATATAGTCCAAATATGTGAAATGTGTTCATTTTGAAAATATTGCTTAATTTATCAACGTGATATCCCTAAATACCCCATTTTCAAAAGCAGCAGATATAAATTTAGGTTACCACACAGATAAAGCAACATGATTATCTGGTGGTTATGAATTAAGAAATGGAATCAAAATTTGAACAGTTTTATGTCCACTATGTTAAAAAAAATCTATATTTTGTACCAATTACTATAGTATTAGTAAGTATACAATTATGTGACAAAATACTTATTATGATGGTTTGTATTCCATAACTTTTGTATTTCAATATCAATGTCACAGGCACTTTTAAGTGTCTTCAAACTGCATCTAGTATCAGCTAAACTGCCTGGGTTTTTCTGCAATCTCAAGAAATTAAACTTACTTTGGGATGTCTCTTGAATTCGCCCCTGGTAGGATCCTTACTGGGATCGTACCCTGGCAGACCCTCGATGTTCCTAGCCTCACGCAGGCTCTGCTGTGTGGGCCCTATCCCGGCCTTCGCCAACTCACGGGAACTATGGACTGAACAGACACAGTAAATTGTTATGTCAACCAATAGTAATGCTGCAATAATTACAAAAGTCACTAGAGGGCACTACTGCATGGTCATGTACTTTGCAGTTGTACCAAAATTTTCAAGATGCAAGTACAGTGTCAAATCTGTACAATTGACCAACTCTTAGTCTAAGGGTTACTTGGCTACTGTGGCAACTTTTTGGTAGTCTTTTTGCCATATTTTGTCAGACACAAGTATCAAGTCCCTACTTATAAATCATTTAAGACAGGTTGGACCATACCTAATACAACAATTATTTTCATGGGGTCATAACTGAGACTTAAGGGTTGTAGCACTTTTTAGATGCCTTGAATTTGCTCTGAAAATTAAGATAAAAATCTTGCTTACCTCCTTGAAGAAAGACTGTCTCTCCTCTGCCTGTCTCTATATTCTTCAAGGTGGCCTGGAGACCACTGACCTGCATTATATGAGTAAACAAAACACAATATAAATCATGGATATTATCATGATTACTTGATAAGCGATGCAGGCAAGAGCATTGTAGAGAATCCTCCTCCTAAAATTGAATTTATAACCCTGTGTCAGGGATCCCAACAGCAACATAATCAAATAATGGATACTACTACTCAGAAACAATATTAATTTTTACTGCATTTTGAGGGCCAAATTTAGAACTAAAGGTAAATCCAATTTTTTACCAAACAACAGAAAAGTCCCCAGCGCTGGTTGGAAGAAAGCATACGGGCCCAAATAGCAGTGTACATAGCATATCTAATTCACAGTGTAAGGGCCCAAATCACAGCATAGGGATCTAAATCACAGTGAAGGGTCCCAAAACACACCATAGGGACCCAAATCACAGTGTAGGGATCACACTCACAGCATATGGACCCAAATCACAGCATGTATCTTAAAGGGGATCAACTTTACAGCACAGAGGCCCCCTATGTTAAAAATGCCTGACACGAACACTAAATGTGTCCTTTGACTTCCAGGTTTTTTTCTTAAAACTCCAAGACAAAAACTTACCTGTCCCACAGCCCTGTCCCTCTCCAGTTTAGACAACATCTTCTCCTTCATGGCTGTCTCATACTTGTGCTTCAGCTGGCGTAGGGTGGGCTCGTAGGAGGCGTAGTGTTTCTTCAGCCTAGTGTACACAGGAACAAAACATATTACAACATACAGAAGAGCTCAGCACAGATAGTGTCTCACTGTTACTCATGGAGGATACATGCCTTTAGGTTGACAAACTCTGCTCTGTTATGTTGGACAGGACTTAGTGGAAATCTTGGTATCACTTATCCACAGAATGAATGAATGAATGAATTTTATTGCTCAACAATCACACAGGGTACAATGTATGGCAATTAGTAACAGCTAATAGCTATACAGACAGTAGTACTAAGAGGCTACATACAAAGCTACAGAGGATAAACAGATGTGAACTCACAGTGACTACTACAATTCTAAACCCGTCCTCGATGCTGATTCCACATGAAAATTAGAAAGATGTCCATCGCTCTTCTTCAGCGTTACCACAAACTATTATAAGTACACTGCAATACATACTATTATGCAACATACTGCTGTGTTGTGCATGTCTATATTTAGGGATTTCAAGTCAGACAATGTTAAGTACGGTGGTTTCAACCTGCAATAGATATTTTGAAAAAAAGTGCAATTTGAAACCACTATCTGTCAACTGCATGTCACTAATTACACTTTTTCAAATATAACAGACATGGATAAAGGTGAACTAGCATTACTGCAAAGTCAAGTCCTCTAGAAGATAAAAGAGTTTGCAAACATAATATTTATTAAGTACCTTTTGATGTCGGTTACCAGCTTGTTCTTCTCCTGTACAACCCTCTTGTGGTGCATTCGGTGGAAATCTCTCTCTTTACGCAGTTTCACGTACATGTCCTTGGCTTTGCTGTTGGTAGAAATGAAATAATGGTTGTAACTAGAAAGGCAACATTCTTGGGAAAAGGTACAACACTTTTCCTGTACCCTTTTAGTCAAGCCACTTGCAATACTACATGATGTATACCGTTAGGCTCGCCTTATAGTATTGTATGAGAAAAAAACAACAACAACAAACATCTGCTTGGACCAGGTCATTATCATAATCGTACTAAACCATTGGGCCTGCCCTATAGCATTGTGTGCAAGAAACAGAAATACTCATATTTGCAATAACAGGTAATATCTGATTGGCTACTGATTGCTCATATTTGCAGCTCAAATGTAACCTTAGCTCTGATTGGCTAATGGCAGAAAAAAGGAATCAAAGGAAAAAAGAACATACTGGCAAAAAAACAATAATGTATTTTCGGACTGGGAAAAACAGAACAAGACATCAAAGATCTCATAATTCTGTTATATAATAAAATTTTTGAGCTTTCAAAATCCTTAATGCCATTAATGTAACAGTAGCTATCTCATACCTCTAAAATTAGATTGAAATAATAAATTGTAACCAACTTAGGACTAAGGTTAAAGATCATGTTAGAAACTTCAGTCTTACTTGGCAGCATCCTTGAACTTGTCCACCTCCTTCCTGAGAAGTTTAACATGGTCATCAAGCTGTTGGTTCCTGTACGGAGGGGCAAGGTTGTCTAGCGGTTAGGGTTGTGTACTCACAATCTAAAGCTTACATGTTTAACCGTTAAACTGCCAGAGTTTCAGCACTACAAAATGCTATCAGTGCCAGGGTTGGCTGCTGACCTCCAAAAAGAACCCCCCGAACAAGGCCCAAGTCCCAAACTTCCGGGGTTCGTGCGCTACGTGCGCTCAAAGTTGCTACTTCGGGGGAATACTCTATTCCGGAAATATTCGGGTGCGGCACACAGGACATATATCACTCGTTCTCATTGAAATGTCGAAAATGGCATTTTTTTGGTCGAAAAATAAAGCGGCTTTATTTTCACTGAAAACTACTTGGTTCTTTGGGAAAATTCCTCTTTTAACCAACTTATTATTTTCGGTCCCATTGGTAATGCATTACAGCGCAGGTAACAAACGTTACCAGTAACATTTGTTACAACAGTAGACTTTACCCTGTTTTCTTCGAAAGGACTTACCTTATTGACTACATCATTTAGGTATAAGTGGACGTCCATAGGGATATTTGAAAAGTGGCAATGGTAACGTTTGTTAGAGTCATTTCTGTACAACATTTTGTAAGCAAGGTGGGCGACAATGACAGTCAACAACCCTTTCTTGTTTCTTTAGAAAGCCAGAAAAACTGTACAGCGTCACAAAAACGGCCACTTCAAGTCTTATAAGTGTATAATATAACTGTGGCAACCATCGCACTAGTGGTGGTAACGTTTGTTACAGAATCTGGCGACAGGCATAAACCACCTCACACAGCCTCCAAGATCAGTGACAGTAGCGATCTGACGTGATCGGGCAGAGGGCCTGGGTAGCTGGTTTCACCTGCCGAACAAATCATTGTGGGAACTGAATTGTTAAATTTTTGGCTACTATTTGAATTCTTTGTTTCTTCTCAGGCGACAGCCATTTTTTAGGGTGTGAAATCCCACCCGTGGCTATTATAATCTTTTAAGCCATCAACCAATACGAATGTTGTGGTGCATCTTTTGTAAAACATTACAGGGGTTGTGGAAAAATGAAGAAACCAGTGATGTTGTCTATAATTTGCTCTATATCAAGGCGTAAAGTCAGGCGACAGCATTTCGACATTTAAATGAGAACGAGCCATATATGTGTGAAAGAAGGCTAAATTTTTGTGCCTTTTATGTAAACATCACTTCACGTCCTATTTCCTTACTCTTATGCTACTCAGGTCTAGCCTGGTATCCAGCCATATCATAGCTCCTGAGTCTCTTCTGTATTTGTGTAGAGGACAGAAGAGACTCGGGAGGTATAATACGGCTGGATACCAGGCTAACTCAGGTCAAAATGAGTACCACTTTGGTTAGTGTCGTCCCTTTTGATAGAATGTTTCTTGGAGGTCCCATGTTTGGGGATATCTTGATTCTTGAACCATATACACTTTAAGCACATTAAAGAACCCACCACACTTATCAAAAAAAGTAGGGGTCCTTTCTGCATGGTGTGAGTGGATCAAACCGTACAGTCTGGTCTTATGCAGCAAGTTGCGGCTGAAGGTACTTTTAACAAAAAAATTGTTGCAAAAGTGCAGGGCTCTAGCCAGCTCGAAATTTTTTTCCGTCAGCCAATTCCCATTGTCGCGAAAACACTATTCCAGGAGTTAGAGAGACTGTACTGAGACCTTGAAAAACGGGTTTTAATGAGATTATCGTATGCGAAAGGGCACCGACACACATTGTCAACAATCATAACAATAGCAAAATAAACAGTGTGTGGCTTTTACGGCCGTGGACGGCGTCCCCAAGCCACCTATAGCTTCCACCAAAGAGATTTCATCAGATTTTTGACCGTCAAGGTTGACGGATTGGTTATAAAATTTTTCCGTCACACGCAGCAAATTTCCGTCAATTGACGGAAAAACGGACGCTGGCTAGAGCCCTGCCATAGTGACACAACGACAGCAAATCTTACCTGGAATAAACATCTGGAACTGTTTGTACATCCTCTTCCTTAAGCAGACCCTTCTGTTGAAGTTCATACCTGAAAAAATTAAAGTCATTATACCTTCTGACAATGAGTCTAAGTAGTCTAAAAATTATATGTGCTACTAATATATGAAACTTGAAGCAATCAACACAAAAAGCTCAGAAGCTATGTCTCCGTTATTCCCTCAAATTATCAAAAGTTTGTCATTTATTAGAAATTTTATCACTCATTACACTGAATTCTTATGATCCTACATTTATGTCATTCAAAGGTATGAAAATGCACTAGGACAGTATATGAGGGCAAACTCCATGTATGTTTTTGTCATTTATCTCTAACCACTGAAGAAGCTGTAAGCGACGAAATTGGTTGGGCCGACAAGTAGATAAAAATTTAAATCTATACGGCTCCAGATTTACTCAACATCCAAGTGACCTGAAACACCAACCAACTCAAGAGAAGGAAAACTCTAAGAAACCCAGCCGGACTCTGGTGGCTGTGAGCAGAGTTGGTGTTAGAAAGGCCATTCAACCGTAAAAACCCCCGCTTCAAATCCTTGCCAAGTCGTGTTGTGTGTTTGATTTGCTGCCCCAGGCGAAGATGATGGAGGGAGAGCAGCAGTTAAACCAAAACGTCATGGCGACACGTCCAACCCCTGCTACAGGGAAGAACGGACGCTAAACCGGTCAGAGAGAGAGAGAGAGAGATGGCTTACTAAGATACAACTGCATTGTAAAAGATGTTAGTTGCTTGTCGAGTCCACTTTAATTTTTACATCAAAATTTCCTACTTACCACTCTGTCTGGAAGCATTCCAGAGTCTTCCTCATCCCCATCTTTAGGAGATAGTTCCTTACGAAATCATCCACCACCTCCGGACGCTCGATAACAGCAGGACCAGGAACACCCTCTCTACGCAGCTGTAGTATCATAACATGATGCATCGACATCAATATCCTTCACTAGTCTTGTTTTATACTACTAGATTCTTAAACACAAAAATGTTTAATACAATGGTAAAAACATTCCTGACTTAAAGAAGATGTAATGACTATCTAATTGCTTTTGTAGGTTTGAAAGTACATGTTGTTTGTTTTGTTTTGTTTATTTTCATACACCTGGATAGCCTATTCAGTGCTAGTACCCTGGTTTTCAATAGGGCCCAGATTTCACATATACATACGAGGAAATAAAAAAATAAAAAACTTACAGAGAGAAAAGTAGACATATATGTCGGAACATATAAATACAACTGAAACATGAAAGACACAGATAAATCAAAATCAAAAGTATATGTAGGCTGTCATGACCCAATATTTTCTGTATCTAGGGCATGGTATTGAAGGCAAATCCTATCCCTTTACTCTCCTTCTACTGCCTTTTACTTCCCTAACTGATTAGTCAGATATACCCATTTTTACACCTGGATGGGGTGGGTTTTTTTTCGTGTAAAGTGTTTTTTCGAAGGACATGATATCTAGCCAGAAATGCCATCAAACCTGTGACCGCTTAATCTCAAGTCACTCAACACCACTTAAGAAATTGTGACTCAGTCTTATTATAGAATAGAAGGAGAGGATGATTGACTTACTGAAGCCCTTATATCCTGTGCTGCCTCTTCTATCACTCTCACTGCAGCATCCAAGTCCTCATCGCCTTCTGAAAACAGCAAGAAAATGGTTATTGCTCATTTTCAGTTTCTTTATTTGTATAGCCAATGAATTGTACAGCAAGTGCAACCTAAGTATGATCACTAAGTAAGAGCCAAAGAGCAAAATAAACTCTCTTAAACTTAAGATCAACTGCTGCCTGAGTCACGTGTGTTATCTACATAACATGACATCGCAGAAGCTGTGGATTTTTCTTCACATTCCTTCACATTTAAGACAGGTCCAAGATTCAATCAGTCAAAAAATTGGATAAGTCCAGTTTCTTGTGTTAAAAAATTACAAATCAAACTTTATCCAGAATGACTCCTACCAACACAGTCAGAACTTTCAAGTTAGAAATCAGGGTTCGAATAAATACACATACTTAACTTGCAATTTGCACATTATTTTCGAGATTTGCACGTAAAAATATTCTGAACTTGCAATCTTGCATGTTGAAAACACCTGGCCGTAAAAAAATACTCTCAGGAATTAGACACCCTACTCTTAGACAGAACAACATATGGACGTCTTTCTTTTTCATCTTTGTTTTTGCCGGTAACTTTCTCCGGTAACTTCACTAGATGTAATCAAAATTCGCCAATTCAAGCTAGCGATCCTTGTCGTGATTGCCGCCTTGTTGTATTTTGCATGTAAATTTTTCAAATTGCACGTAAAATTTCTGCAAACTTGCAATTTTGCATGTAGCCAAAAAAAAAAAGTATTTCGATCCCTGGAAATAAACAATATGTAAATGAAGTTCCATATATGGAAGTGAAGGTTACCAGCGATGGTCTCCTCATCCACAGACACCTCCTCATACTGGTAATCATCATCCAGGTCCTCTGTGATGGTGACCTCTGGGTCATGGGTCAAGGTCAAATAGCATTCTAGCTAACAAAGTGTTGGATAGAACTATAGATAGGGAATACAACACGGTGTATTCTGTACTAGACTGACCACCATGTAGTAGGATCCTTAAACCGAGGGTGATCGATGCAGAACACAGTTTCTTTTTATGTCATGCAGGAAAAAAAAAACCACTATGCTGTATATGAGTTTTGTCATACCCGAATGGAAAACATAGGTTTAGATGCAAAATGCACCAAGAGGTGAGAAAGTTTGGTGTCCTCAAGGATATAATCGTCAATTCCAATGCCCAAATCCTGTGTGTGCATTTTTCAACAATGGTGCACGCAGTCGCAGAGTGCATTCAAATTATCTGATTGAAACCGCGTGATACAAATCCGTAAAACATGGACCAATCCAGAACACTAATATCAAATGTTATCTTGGCCAAGGTATTAAAAAAAGGTAATATTGTTCCGATATCCCTATCTTTTCAGACAGGTAAGTAGAAACATTAGTTACGTTACACAACACTAACAAAACAGAAACCAATGTACCTGAATTTGTACCATAATAGATACCATGGAATGTCAAACTAATATTAAGGATGTAAACTGATTTTTTATTCAACTACACGGCACAGATCGTCTTATTAAACACTAAATTGTACCCAGAAAAATGAAAAAAAAAAGTTTGGCACTGAAAACTGCCGTGTGTGCCCCCCTCCCCATAACACACTAGTTTTCTGGACTGACATTTAATAATGATAGACTTTCAAAAGTAATTTAGAGACTCTATGGCTAATTCTATGCTTTATCTAATATTTGCACAGAAATACAGAGTGCTAAATATTAATATAAGACAAAGGATACGGTCCAAATAGTAGGCACTGTCGTCGGGAGCCTCTACGTCCGCCATTTTGTTTCTGAAGAACAACGGGTTGCCAAGCAACATCGCATGTAAACAAAGACGCTTTCCGTGTGTTGCGCCTTTGAGAATCATTTTGGGCCGTTGAAACGGTTTTGAAATGATATCAAGTGCACAACTTATAAAGAAAATTTATTTACAAGCTGTAACACTACAATATTTGTTATGATAACCATATTTTCGGTCAATCGAATTTGTTTGGTGGTTTTGCGTTTGGATGTTTCCAACTTTCAAGGAATAATGTTTTTCCTGCATGTTTCTTGACAGAGTTAATTTTAATTCTTGACATTTTAATTTTAGAAGTATAACTATTATACTAAGTTGATTTTTGGCGCATCCACGGCTGTAAATATAACGAAAAATAGAAGCAGTTATAAAACAGGCTGATATGTCAGCATATATCGCTAGATGTCGCTGTAGCACAAACAATGCTTTGTCTCCATGGGAACGGTCACCATAACAGTACAACAAACATGACCCGTGGCATCAAAACGCCGCCATTGCTGCTTTGACACACACTCTGCTCGACTTCCTCCTGACTTGCGGTACGTTTCACATCTTCCGTGGTCTCCCTTAGCCACTGTCCTTGCAGTCTGACGCAAACTCGCCTTTTCTGGACGACAAGAAACCCGTGTAGACGACAAAACGATGCCTGCAACCGGTGAAAACGGCGCTCCAAAGGCGGTGGAAGAGACCAACAACGACTCTATCGCCCCTCCCAAGGAGGTTGACGAACTGGGCATTCCGAAGGGAGCCAAGACTTCCGAGTTTTACCGAGTCCACGAGAAGTTGCCTGCAAGATTCGACAACCCAGACTGGTTTCAGGGATACCGGGCCAAGGGACCTCACCCCCAGTACCGTACATCCAACGGAGACTACGGCGGCAGGAACCCAAACGTACACACCATGCAGACGCAGTTCCACGGAAGGTCGCAGAAGTTCTCCCAACACCTGGGGGTATGCGGGATGTACAGGAACCACTCGTTCAACACATACGTCGAGAAGAGCAAAGTTAATGGCGTGGACAATCTCATAACCATGGAGGAAAAGAACAATTTCCACAGAAGCTACAATCCCAACGGACCTGCCATGTTGTGATGACGATATGTTTGTCGTTGTTGTTGGAGATGTTTATAATTATTATATCATGTAACAACCACCTGTTCTTCCAAGTTATGACATTACTTGCACAATACTGTAAAAATGGATTTTAATGCAAAGGGGAGAATGTTCACGTTGGTTTTAAGTTTGTGATGAAGAGGTCATCCTGAAAAACGTGAGCATAGATTCTAACTGAAACATTTCCCGTTTTACAGTATTGTAAATGAAGTTTGCGGGGACTTAATTTTGCGGTAGTGGAAAGAAGGACTTTTTGCGGCGGTTTTAAGTTCACGGTAGCACCATACGCTGTAGTTTCTTATTGCCATGGAAAAATGTTCGCGGTGGTTTTAAGTCCGTGGTGTAGCGGCCACCGCAAAACCGCAAACATTAAACCACAGCAAAAGTTTCTGCATTTACAGTATGTCAGATTGTCAATGAGATATGTATATATAAGTCACACTTTTGAAACATTGTAAGTCACTATATGCATGCAGTAATGGTACTGTTTATGATGTTATATTTGTATCATTTTATGCAAATCAGCTGGGCAACCAATGTTACAAACAGATATATCTAAGGGACAAAACAGTGACTGTCGATAGAAGTGTATTTTTTCTGTATCAAAGTAGACAAATAAGTTTCATATGACTCCCCCACCCATCAGGTGATTATTCGTTTCCCAAATAGTCATTTACCATAGCACCAATAGAATATGTCATTATCTGCAGTACGTGCTGTTCAATATATGTCCACTAGAGGGGGTACTTGTGTAGTGTATTCTTGATGCACAACTCCATTTCTATGTTCTGTACAATGAGATATGCTTTCCCCTTGTGATTATTGTCAGAAGAGTTACAACATGCTGCATAATGTTTCAATATGAAATGTGACTTTTAACTATTCATTAGCAACCAGCTTTTGTCAATTTAGATCTGACTACTGTTATTTTGGTTATGAAAAGTGTGAGATGTTGTCAGTCAAAAACATCTTAGTTACACATGTTGGTTTGTATAAGATTTACTGTTGCAATATGTGACATTGATGATATGAAATACACTGAATTCTATTCATAAATATATCTACTGTGTTTTTGTGATGTTCTTGCTGTACCAGAATTCGAAACTGTAATATGCAACGGGTAAACGTAAAGACAAGCCATCTTGGTTATAGGGCCTTCACACGGAAATCGAATTAGCAGGAATCAAGCCGAACCAGCCGGAATGAAGTATTTGCAAACTTCATGTCACATTCGGGTGGGAATTCCAAATGGGCCTTAAATCCCCTTCACACGAGATGGAATGAGCCGGAATGCCGTCAGAATGAAAATTCTTGTCTATTCCTGTGAATTCGTAGTGCATTCTAGACATTCTTACGGCATTCGAAATATTCTTTCGGCCACATTCTGGCAGGATTCGAGGTGGCTTGCCGTTTCGGTTCTCCATCGAATGAAATAAGAATGTTTCGAATAATGCTAGAATGCCGTAGAATGCGGTCAGACTGCAGTCAGAATAGTTAGAATACACTAAAAATCCACTACGAATGCCATTTGATATTTCACCACTTCGAATGCACCTCGACAGTTTTTAACATGTCAAAAACTTTCGAGCCAGCCAAAAGTACAGGACGAATATCTCGAATGCAGTAAGAATGTTTAGAATACAGTACGAATTGCGAGGAATTGCCACGAATAGAAAAAAAATTCATTCGGACGGCATTCCGGCTCATTCGTGCTCTCGTGTGAAGGGGGCTTTAACAGTAATATGTAGCTATATTTTACTTCAGGTTGAGGATTTATCATTTACTGCTAGTTTGCAGTATTCCGGTACGTTCTGCATTTTCCACGTGTACTTTGGAAAATCTGAAATCCTTCAAACCGGTCAAAAGTAGTCTCTTCCTAGTCAATATCCCTTAAATATGTGTGAGCAAGAGCTCATTGGGGAGTTACTGTACATAGTAAGTAGTACCCCAATGAGAAATGAGAACAGGATGGTGCGGTTCAGTATTTTTCCGCTAGAGGGGGCACTTGAGCGGTGTTACTTTGACGCACAACGTGAAGCCAATCAACATAATTGTAACCTGTAACATTCGTATGTACGTTTTAAGATCCCAATACTTTATGGTACCATTATCTAAGGGAAGTCATTATGGAGAACAAAGGACTTCGGGTGGACGAGCTTCGATGAGCTGTCATGCTGGACAGGAAGGTTTGGAAATCTTGGTGTCACAGAGGATGAACTCAACTAAACTGAATCATTATCTCCTGTTTATCAGCGTCGTGTAATACAATTTAACTGGTTGTGACAAGTGATATATTCTCGTCGAGCAATTTTGGTTCTATAGTTTCACGATTTGACGAAAAGACGAGGTATTCAGAAACGACATACACTCACGATAGCTACGGATACCTCATAACTCCTGTCACTAACTTGAAAGTTAGTCTGTGTTGGTAAAAGTCATTGTTGACTCCCTGCAACCTATGATCCACTGCTCACTGAGTCACGTGTTTTATCTGCATAAAGTAACATCACGGCAGCAGTGGATTGTCCATTCCTTGACAAAGACGGGCGCTGTTCAGTCGAATTTTTTTTCGTTTGTGTGAGTCCATTTTTTGTGTTGGAATTTATAGTTCAACTAGTATAACTATCATTGTAGCGCCCATCAAATACGAGCCATTTTAGATTCAGAACACGACTTGTTGAAAAACTGCTAAACCTACAAGATAAGACGAAGTACTTCTATCTAGGATGCATGATAAACGTAGCGACCTATCCTATATCTGAATCTTGTCATACGAATGAAAGACATCTATAAGAAGATTTCTGGATGTAAGTCGCGTAGTTAGAAGCATTCGTACATTTTTCATAAGCCGACTACATACATATTACCAGTTCGTAATGAGAGATGATCGAATTTAGTTTTCTAGAATGCCATTGGCTGGGATTCTATGGTAGAATGGGGTATCAATTTTAAGTACGGGTACTGTAAATATGGATAATGTTCTCTATATGGTTTCCGAGTCCGAGGTAGAGGGAAATGGAATGTTAGTGGTGTGTTTGAGTTATCGGTTGAAACATCCTTACAGGGTTTTACTGTAAAAGGGAAAATTTTCGCTGTGGTTTTAATTTCGCGTGGAAGCTTTCGGTCATCACGCAAACCACAAACATAAAATAACTGCAAATATTCCCAATTTTACAGTATCCGCAAGATTCTTATCGGTTCTCCATTAGATTTGAATTTCAGGAAATGCCGATGGGAAGGATTTTTATCAAACACGATTAGCAAGGAAATGACGTCTATTTGATCTTAAGGGGGCTTAAGAGTACTTCGTTATTAAAACATAGCCGTCAGCATATAGAAGATAATGATGACTATACGTAATTTTTCACTGCCTGGCTACTTCAAGTAGATTTCAGGAATGTCGCTCTCTGCCTAGAATCTTATGCAAAAGATTGCCAAAAATCCAAGATGCCTTAATTTGTTTTGGAAGTGGAGAACGTAAACGATGTAACAATGATTAAAGTAATAGTGTATGTTAAACAAGTGAATCAAGACATTATGATCATAATTCGTATACAAATGTCACTCAAATGTTATACCATACGGAACTATGATTTTTCCTTGCGTGTCATTTTCAGACGATCCGTATGAGTTAATAAATTGATATGTTCCATCAGTTAGCTGTACTTTTTTTTCTAATAAATTGTTTTTGCCAGTTTCTTCTAGCTGAAGAAGAGTGGTAGATGTCACTCGAAACGTCCGGAAGTAAGTCCCCGTTTTTATAAAGTTTCAGAGATTGAATGTATTTGAATATCTTGTTCAATATTTTGCCGATGCCTATAGACAATTCTAGCGAGCTATTCTGTCTACGAAAGCACACCAGGCGTTACAGGCTTAAGTCACGTTGAGGCCCCGTGCGTAAACAAAACACTCTAGTGCCCAAGTCGCCTCCCAAAACGCGTGCGTAAAGCCCAATAAAAATGCTGCAATCGATTGATTTTCATTGAACTGGCTGTTGTTCGGATATTATTTACTGGCTGGATTTATCACAATTGTTAAGAGAATACTGTAAATGCAGAATTTCGAAACATTCGCGGTGGTTTAATGTTCGCGGTTTTCGCGGTGGCCGATTCACCATGAACTTAAAGCACCGCGAACATTTTTCATAGCAGTAAGAAACTACAATGCATGGTGATGACGCGAATTAAAAAAAAAAAAAAAACCGCGAAAAGACATTTTCTCGCTACGTACTGCGAAATTAAATCACCGCGAACTTTAATACATTTATAGCAGTTGTAAAGTGTAAGCTTTGTTCCAACACAGAAGAAAGGAACTCGCCATAAATTTCCGGTCAAACTATACACAAGGGCCCATTAACCCTCTCTGAACCGTGGCAGTGGCAATGGCAGGTTCGGTTTTCCAGCCATTTATGATTCGCTGCTGACGTCATCTTCGGTCCGACTTCCGGAACATTAGTGAAGCGAATCGTACATCTGATTAGGTCGACGAGTTTGACCGAAAAGTTACGGCGAGTTCCTTTATTTTTTGTTCGAACAAAGTTTAAACTTTACAACTATGGATTCCACCAACACAGATGAGATTTCATTCGGATGTTAAGAGGATTACGGTAAATTTGGCGTGGTATAGTGGGTCATAATCCCTTTTAATGTCCAAAAGCAACTTCTGAGCCCCTTTAGAGTGTCAGCACAAAGCAATGAGTCATGAACGTGGAGAGTACGTACCATTGATACTTACTACGTACGGATGTCCCGTTGCTAATCCGTTTTAGTGGGTGAACTTGACCGATAGATAAGACAGAACCTTAAGTGAAAATCATTGATTTGCGACACAGAAAAGTTTCCCCTAAACGTTTGGGAAAAAAAAACGTCTTTCGAGTCAATGGACAGTGGTTATGTTTCAAATTTTCAACTCATTACAAATTCCATCGTCTTGATATCCCTAAATACCTTGTTTATGAAAAAAAAAACGGATATAGGTTACCCCACGGGAAGGTGAACTAGCGTTACGAACTCTCCTTTTTTTCAGGACCGTAAACTAGAAACACAGCATTGCCTTTCCCTGATTTTTTGTCTTGTATTTTTTTATTTGTCTTTTTTGTTGCAAATGGGAATGTTTGAGTAATATTTCTGTAAATTTGTGATGTGTGGAAAATTGACCAGGGAAGGAAAACCCTGCACAGAAACCCAGGGATGACACCCCTGCACAGAAGTCCTAGGGAAGAAACCCTAGCACAAAAAATCCAGGGGGGATAAAACACCCATGTAAAAAAAGTCCTAGGGAGCAAACCCTAGCCAAAAAAAGCCAGTGGGAATGGCCCCTGCAACAATATGTAAATGTGTTATATTATATAGCACTGCAAATGTCTAGATGATGGAGTAAAGGCAGAGTTGTGTGTAAAATATGGTAAGGGAATGCTCGTGTAAATACTCTACAATGTTTGTGTTTAGTTTTTAGCGATTATCTTTGAATGTTCTGTAATTTATAACTTGTGAATAAAATGTGGAAAAAAAATTGCCTTTCCCTGGCCTGCGGTTAGGCTATAACATATCAGCTTCATTACAAATAACATCCTTACACGTGTGAACACTAATCCATAATATAAAGCATATAATCTATCACCTTAACGACATTTACACTATCAGTAATACTCTAAATTAGTACATACATCTAGTCTTTGATACCATCTTCCCAGAAATCAGCTCATTTTTCAAAGTCTTCCGAGTATCGTTCACGTTTCATCCGGATATATCTCATCTAGTATTGACGTATTGGATAGCTCATTTGTCTTAATTAAAAGTACCGATAGGAAGGAAAAAACCTTCTAATAAATCTCCAACTTTGAAAGATCTAAGAAGGAATTGTGCCCCAAGGACGCTCTAAAGGTCTCCTCACGTCCACAAATTAACGTTAAAATCGATTTCTTCCGGATAAAGGAATTGAGCGTGGGATTTGTTCCAAGAAAATCGGTACATAAAACCGGTAATAAGCGCCCGTACGTAGGCAAAAGGTGCATATTCGTGCTAATTAACGGAGAGGGGTTGTGAAATTTCGCGTAAGGATTGTATGTCACCCTTCTGAAGTGATCCGTTGGTAATGATAAATCAATTAGATTTCCGGCTTTCCGATTGGTTGGTTCCGGTCGCGCGCCTAAATCAGAAGGTCGAGGGAACGTTTGAACTGATTCGCTGGTAATGCTAACTCAACTAAATCTCCGACTCTCCGATTGGTAAGTTCCAGTCGCCCAGGCCAATGTCAAGATAACTGTTACTTCTGGCGCTTTTAGAAATCTCAGTCGGGTTTAAACTTTCGATCCTTGTAGAATGTTGCGTTTATAATAAATAAGAGCTGCCATAAGTATTAACTCGGCGATGATATTGTGAATATTATATCAATGAAATATCAAAATTTTGCTGACCCGAGGCACAACGGTTGAAATATACACAAGCATCCAAGGCCTTATATCGATCTCCTCCATATTTGCATAATGCTAAGGTCACACTGGTTACGAGCGTGATCGACTGCCTGAAACCAGATCTTATGAAGTCAAGATGGCATGTATCTACGGTATTGATAATAAGGTGATGACTTAGGCACTAACACTGGAAAAAATGGGTTCAAATGCAGTCAAATCCGGGCCGTTATCTTTCCGTATCCTTGAAGGATACGATCGTTTACGGACAGATGCGAGCGGAATCTGTTACGGATCCGAAATTTCGGATTTTCTCGAATCCGGACTAATTAAACACGGAAAAATACGAAATCCGTATTTTTGGCAAATACGGTAGCGGATCCCATTGGTATTTTTTCGTATCCTTACCGCGGAGAACACGTCGAAACGTCGGTATTTTTCCGTATACTAACCAAATCCCAAACGTATTTGCTACGTATACGTAGATACGAAATTCGGACTTTCTCGGATTCTAACCAAATCCGAAAGCTGTATCCGCCCGTATTTTGGATACGTTTATGCAGATACGAAATGCGGATTTTCCCGGATCCTAACCAAATCCGAAAGCTGTATCCGCCCGTATTTTGGATACGTTTATGCAGATACGAAATGCGGATTTTCCCGGATCCTAACCAAATCCGAAAGCTGTATCCCCCGTATTTTGTCTAAGTTTAGATAGTACATACCTACGGAACAATTCAGATTTCGGATTTTCTTGAATGGGATCCAAGAAAAGTATACGTAGCAAATAAGTGGGAATACAGGTTTCGCATTTGGTTGGATCGGAAATATCCATATACTCTTATATCCAGGTATATAATTTTGCGGCCTTTTATTCAAAACTTGTAGTTAACGTCGATGGCATCGGGATCAATCGCAGTGACTGTGCAATTTCAAAATGATTCACGATTCTGTGCTGTGTCCAACCAATTGGTCCAACTCAGACTCCATTGTCCAGCGACACTCCGGGGCCGGGACCAGGGGTAGTTATTAAAAAGAGCACACGGTTCCAACAGGCTACGGAAGGAGGAATAATCCGCTGAGATTTGCGCAGTCCGATCCATATGACTTGTGTTGGATAGGTCGCAAAGTTTGTTCACCTTGCAATCTTGGCTCAAAGTGAATTTACTATTCCGTGACCTTGCACAAATCTCCAACATAATCCGCCTCATCAACTTTGTACAGAATCCAGGCATCCTAGCGCATATAGCTTGGCGTTCTTTGGGTCGGCGGGGTCCCAGCTGGAAAGCAAAGTCCCGACCAGAACTTCAGAGGTAAAACAGGTCCAAACTTTCTCCATTTCTTCTCCTCTCGCAACAGAGGCCCGGAAAATGCTTGCTTCGTCTCGCATAACGGTACATTTGAAATCCCCAGACTTGCCTGTCATTGGGTACTCCCTGTCACATGACTCTCATCTGGCCCGAACGGAGACCTGCCCCCCGTTGGTGCTGATTGCTTGTTTACCAATTAACACCGAATAAATTTACATTTAAAAAGCACAGTGGCTGTGACACGCATTTGACCCGGACAAAACACATGAAACAAGCAACAAGTTACTATTATTTTACCAGATCGACGCTGAATGGCCGGGAGAAGTGTATTAAACCGTTCGATAGGCGCAGGCAGAATTTCTGTTAGGACGCCTTTCTAAAGATTCTACTTGTCACTTGTAGCTTTAATACAATTAAACACTCGAATCCTGTGTATTTTGTTATATTTCATTTAGCCATTTATAGCCTTTCTACAGCGTACGGATGGGTACGGATCCCGGCAGATACCAAGGTATCCGTCAAATATCTCAAATGTGGATGCGGAAGATTCCGAACAAATACGAACGAATCCCAGATTCTAAAGGATACGCCAAAGTACCGAACAGATGCGACACTGTATCTGCTGGAATTATAACCCACAAGGAATACGCTGTCGTATATACATGGATCCCTGGCTGTCAACGAACATGGAAATGCTCTTTTTGGGTCAGGAGAGCAAATTAATAGTTTTCAACAAACAAGGTGTATGTCTGATGTCGAGGAACCGTTCCGCATGCAATAAAGTTGGTTTCGAGGAAATCGGACATTGTTTCGCGAAACCTGAATTTTTTGTGAAAAATGCTCTTTTTGGCTCAGCAGAGGAAATTACCATTTGTCGACAAACAATGTGTATGTCTGATGTCGAGGAACCATTCCGCATGCAATAAAGTTGGTTTCGAGGAAATCGGACATTGTTTCGTGAAACCTGAATTTTTTGTGAAAAATACTCTTTTTGGCTCAGCAGAGGAAATTACCATTTGTCGACAAAAAATGTGTATGTCTGATGTCGAGGAACCATTCCGCATGCAATAAAGTTGGTTTCGAGGAAATCGGACATTGTTTCGCGAAACCTGAATTTTTTGTGAAAAATGCTCTTTTTGGCTCAGCAGAGCAAATTACCATTTTTCGACAAAAAATGTGTATGTCTGATGTCGAGGAACCATTCCGCATGCAATAAAGTTGGTTTCGAGGAAATCGGACATTGTTTCGCGAACCCTGTATTTTTTGCGAAAAATGCTCTTTTTGGCTCGGGGGAGCAAATTACCATTTTTCGGCAAAAAATGTGTATGTCTGATGTCGAGGAACCATTCCGCATGCAATAAAGTTGGTTTCGAGGAAATCGGACATTGTTTCGCGAACCCTGTATTTTTTGTGAAAAATGCTCTTTTTGGCTCAGGAGAGCAAATTACCATTTTTCGGCAAAAAATGTGTATGTCTGGTGTCGAGGAATCGTTCCGCATGCAATAAAGTTGGTACGGAGAAAATCATACATAGTTTCGCGAAACCTGTACTTTTTGTGAAAAATGCTCTTTTTGGCTCAGCAGAGCAAATTACCATTTTTCGACAAAAAATGTGTATGTCTGGTGTCGAGGAACCGTTCCGCATGCAATAAAGTTGGTTTCGAGGAAATCGGACATTGTTTCGCGAAACCTGAATTTTTTGAGAAAAATGCTCTTTTTGGCTCAGTAGAGCAAATTACCATTTGTCGACAAAAAATGTGTATGTCTGATGTTGAGGAATTGTTCCGCATGCAATGAAGTGGGTTCCGACAAAATCGGACATCGTTTCACGAAACTGCTCTTTTTGGCTCAGGAGAGCAAATTACCATTTTTCAACAAACAAGGTATATGCCTGATGTAGAGGAACCATTCCGCATCCAATAAAGTTGGTTCCGAGGAAATCGGACATTGTTTCGCGAAACCTGAATTTTTTGTGAAAAATGCTCTTTTTGGCTCGGGGGAGCAAATTACCATTTTTCGACAAACAAGGTGTATGTCTGATGTCGAGGAATTTTTCCGCATGCAATAAAGTTGGTTCCGAGGAAATCGGACATTGTTTCGCGAAACCTGTATTTTTTTGTGAAAAATGCTCTTTTTGGCTCAAGAGAGCAAATTACTATTTTTCGACAAACAATGTGTACGTCTGATCGGAAATCGGACTTCTTTTCGCGAAACCTGTACTTTTTGTGAAAAATGAGAGGTGGGGGTAACAAATCCATAGAAAATACGAAATGGTATTTCCTAGGATCCGTCTGCCGTGAGGTGAGGCAACGAATCCATAGAAAATACGGAAAGGGTATTTCCTATGATCCGTCTGCTGTGAGGTGGGCAACGAATCCATAGAAAATACGGAAAAGGATTTGCTAGGATCCATCTGCCGTGAGGTGGGGCAACGTATTCGTAGAAAATACGGGAAAAGGATTTGCTAGGATCCATAGATTGACCCTGGACATTTCTGTCGCGAAGTGGGCCATCTGAACCATAGAAAATACAGAAAAGAGATTCGTTAGGATCTGCAGATTATCCTTGATGCCTTTTTGCCGTGAAATGGGCCAGCGGATCCATAGAAATACGGAATAGGGATCTTCTAGTATTTGTGTATTTTCAGAACGTACTTTTATCGAAGAGTGGGCCCGCCGATGGGTAAAATGTTTTTATGACGCAAAAGGAAACTCAAGACCAGATTGAACATTGCAGATTTCCAAACTGAAGGATTCGAGCAAATGACATTTTCGTATTTGTTAACAGTAAGGGATCCAACTGTATACGACATAGTATCTCTTCGTATTTTTCATCCTAGCGGATACAGTATCGTATCTGTTCAGTGTTTTGTCGTATCCTATTAGAATCTGTGATTCGTTCGTATTTGTTTGGATTCTTCCGCATCCGCACCTAACGAATACCGCGGTATATGCCCGCATCCGTATCCATTTTGTCCAGTGTAATAAGTTGCAACTCGTCGCCTGTAATCACGATGTTTTAAAGATAAAGATAAAGATATCCATACTTGTCAAAATGGAGTAACACGCGCAAAACACATTTCCAACATGTTTTGCATGTCCCTGTTTGATATATATACTGAAATTCCCCCACTAACAAAAAGAAAACTACACAATACAGAAAATGGGAAACCCTAGTTTTGAGTTAAAAGTTAGAATTTTAGAGTTAGCTTGTAGACTATCTAGAGTAGAGATTATAGTAGTAGTGCTATATGATTTGTCTATACCATTTCTGCTGTTACCTTCAACTAGCCCTCGGGCAAGAATTTACAATAGACTATTACTGCAATCTGATCATTGAGCATTAACTTACTTTTTATACTGTGGGGACTGTGTGATTTTCAATTAAGCTAAACTAAAATTTTTACATTCGGCGTGCCGCCATTTTTTTTTTTTTGCTCATCTTGACCGCAAGGAAAATATTGGCACAATTTCGCAAAATTGACGCAATACCCTAGCGCAATTTTGGCGTATTCAGAGAGATGCCCGCTTTACACGTTTTATTTATAAGCCTACTTGCACTAATCTATATCTGTTATTGCCTAAGCTGGCAAATATGCATCGTCAAACGTCATGAGCCATGAAATTGAAACGAAGCACTTTCGAGACAGCCGATTGACACTAACAAATCGCCATTTCGGAGTCCTTCGCAAGCGAGGCGTGGCTTTGATGCTTTGGCCCGTGCAAAATGGAACATGTTGTACATCAAGGACCTTGTTTAGCTTGGTAGAGTTTTGGGTCGATTCTTTCCAACCCTTAAGAAGTTTTCATCAATCAAAATTGACAAGGGATTAGAGTTACGGGTCGCCTGGCACCAACACGGCGTAATACGCATTAGGGTAGTATCTCACTGCACTTGGGGCACCGGTGCGGCACTGCTGGGTTCGAAGATTACTCAGCGAATTTCAGAGATAGAGAACGGTTTTCTTACGTTTTGTGTATTTTGTTGTCTTCTAAGTCATACTTTTAAGTACTACGCAATATCAAGATTACAAAAATCTGCGAAAATAACACAGTGAAAGAAACCCGCAGTGCCGCACCGGTGCCCCAAGTGCAGTGAGATACCACCTTTAGAGCTTTAAGGGGAATTCTACTCCAGAAGGGAGTGTTCATTTTCAACACATGATATATCAATTGGTACACAATCAGTAGACCTTTTGTGGAATTCCACTTATGGATATATGCAATATGTGTTTTGTAAAACAATAGTATGACACTCATGATCGTTAAACCCATGCAGGCCCTCCTTTATTGTGTATATTTCCGGAAAATGTGAGAAGCGCTAAGCACACCAAGAAGTCCAATTGCTCATGTGAGATCAAAGAACACATAACAGGATGAGTTCATCTCAGCGATTCTAAAAGTAGTTATGTAACATGACTTAAGCCAGGAGTTATATTCAGACATAGACTGAGATCGATAACTCTAATTAGAGGGTACGTAGGGAGTTTAGCAGAAGACAGAATGCTTTTTGATGTGCGCAGTGCTATACTAATGGGTACTTTATCGTATAATTTGAAGAAGTATACTTCCTAAAATGAATATCCAGCAGAACATAACACTCCCTTATGGAGTGGAATGCCCCTTTAAGTCTACCCCAAAGCCTACGGGTATGAATCTGATCATGCACATAGAAATTCTAATGGTTGTGAGGATCGAGGGGGCCTCTTTTGGGGAAATACACAAAGTCTTTTAAGTATATTTCTCACCTTTTCGTAGGCTTGAATGATTAAATGAGGTTTGCATAAAATTTTATCATAGCTTTGTTGTTTTCAGTAAAACTGAAAACAACAATGAACATTTCTTTTTAAAGAAGCAAACGTAGCTATACGTAAAACATGTTATACACTTAATAAGCTTAGGGTAGGTCTGAGGTATAATCATGACAGGAATTTGAGTAACAGACTTGGAGTATATAGAGAGGGTGGTTTAAGTGAAGGACACTTTGAATTGTTTCAAGGGCCCGAATTAAAGTACTTGTTTGAATGTGTATTTACCAGAGAGGTTTATGTTGTGCGTGCTATTCGTCAATTGCGGGTTAAGACTTCACGTTGGTTGTTATAGAGTTGATATTGTAGCAGAAAGTACAAAATCTTATCTTATCAAATACATCGCATGTCATTGTAGCTGCAAGGTACAAATTTCGAAAACTTTGTATAACATTCTGTCTAAAGTTACCGCGACGAAGTGAAATACACACTTATAGATCTATCCTTATCATTCCAAAAGGCACCATGTAGCTATATCAAACAGACAAAAAAGGAAACCCATAAAGATATAAGAGGGATGGATGCTAGGTTGGAACAATACCAACTAGGTATGGCAAAAGTCCAAAGGTAAGGAATTTGTGCTGACTGGAGTGATGCTATAGCAGAGATTAGAATCGTTACAGGTGGTCCCATGCAATGTCTGTGTCAGTTATTGCGTTGGTAACAATTGGGAAAAGGGGCCATGAGAGATAGTTTAAGGGCTGTTTTTTTTTCAACTTTCGGGCGTAACCCCTAAATGGCCCCGTGCTGACTGCAGTGATGCTATAGCAGAGATAAGTATCGTTATAGATGGTCTCAACGTCTGTGACAGTTATTGCGTTGGTAACAACTGGAAAAGAGGGATATGAGGAATAGTTTATGGGATCTTTTTTTTTCAACTTTTTGGGGTGACCCCTGAGTGGCCCCGTGCTGACTGCAGTGATACTATAGCAGAGATATCAATCGTCATAGATGGTCTCAACGTCTGTGACAGTCAGTGCGTCGGTAATAATTGGAAAAAAGAGGCCACGGGGGTAAATTACGAGCTGTTCCTTTTTTTTTTTTTTTACTTTCGGTTGTGACCCCTACGTGGCCCCGTGGGACACTTTGTGGTTACCTGGTTATTTTAGGGAACAGCCGGGATCCAAGATTTTTTTTAACACTAGTTAAAATCAAGCTGGGACCCAGCAGCGAATAGACGCCGTGCGTAAACTAATCGTAACTATATGTAGTATAGGTACTCCACAAGTACAAAATGTGGCTTCACAGACCGGCCAGAACCCCGACGGTAACGTAGCGACCAAAACAATAAACAATAAATCAATGTGACCTCTAGCATAATTTTGAGAAACCGCAAAATAGACAGTACATTCAATGGCCTCCGTTAACAGTTTTATTAGTTTGCTAAGTCACTAGATAACAAAGTTTTTTCAACGCAGCCAAGTGCCTTTCGTTATAAAAAGACCACCGTTTCCTTTTATGTACGTACGTGTAGGTTACATTTCCAACCCGGCGCCCGGTCGGGATGTTTCAAGGAACGAAAAATTTAAGTGTATACCTATAGATATAGTAAAATATGCCATTTTTTTTCATTCTGATGTCTTTTATGTATGCATGTACGTGCATAGGCCAGGACTGTCCCCTCGCGTAGGGTAATACCGCCTCTTACGAGGTGATATACCCTTCTTTGGCAAGTACAAGACGGTGATGCGCCACGTCTCCCGTCCGGGTGAATGTTCCAACACGTCACTCACCATGTGGCTGATACGAGACAGAGGTTCGCCAGGCCTCTATCCGGGTGATTTGTAGCAAATCACCAACTCCAGTCAGACAGAATGATTTGATCCATCGCACACCGCACCATCGCACGTGTGGGGGTTCTTTAACGTGCCTGGGGTATGGCTCTCGCTAGACACGGGACCTCCATTTAACGTCCTATCCGAGGGACGGCCCTAGCCGAAGCTAGGTACTCATTTGAACCTGAGTAAAGTGAGGAAAGTCGTGTAAAGTGCCTTTCGCAAGGGCACAAGATCGGTAACACGGCAGCCGGATTCGAACACGCAACCTCTCGGTCACGGACCGAATGCGGTCCCGCTGCGCTATGCGGTCCCTATGATGTCTTTTATATGACAATATAATTATTTTCGCTCCCAAAAGCTGCCCGGTCGGGCCCTGGTTAGGGAATGTGACCTGCAGTGTGTAATAGTACAAGAATTGCAAGAAAGTTCACAGATCGTCACCAATACTTCAATCTTGAATAAGTCACTTAGTTGTATACAAAGAAGAATGTGTTGCCCAGTACATTCAATCGGTTTGAAGTCTTCTTGGGTCCCTGCCATGGTATCAAAGAAAACTTGAAATGAAGATATATGTAAACTATCAGGTCTAGAAGGACGTACATATTTCACATACGGGCTTACATAGGTTCAGATATGGACATACTTTCTTAATGGAAAATGTCAAAATGTAATCAGATTTAGCTAAATCTTTGGCACAAGCTTTATCCAAAATAAATTATTTTGTCAAAATGCGGATAAAACGGAGACATCCATTTGAAAACTAGTCAATTTATTTCCCAAATATGACCGAAAATATTTATCATTATTGAAAAAAGCTCTTCTGCGTCATTGCCTAAAAAGTAATGATAACTTGAAATGATTTTGCCTAAAAAGGTAATGATAACTTAAAATGATTTTACCTAAAAAGTAATGATAACTTGAAATAATTTCCAGCTGGTTACTATAGATATGAATGCGTTTGAGTAACAATAAACAGAGCAGTAGTTTGCGCCAAAGAGTATTATTCAAGCTACTGGATATGATTTTGAAAACGGCCAGACTTTTCAGACAGCCATCCGGTGTCTTTCGTCAGTGACACTGATAAGATCTTGTTGGAGAGAACTTCTTTATACTAGCTGTGAATTGCTATACAAAAGAGATCTAGTTAAAGATCAGATCTCTTCAGTGCCACTGACGAAAAAAAAAACGGATGGCTGTCTGATCGTCTGAATCTAAAATCAAAGCCAGTTTCCTGAGTAGCTGCTTTTTGGCGTATCTTTTTTCCAGGATGTCTAACCGTCATCTACATTTGCCAGTAATTTGTTGGGCTACGCCTTGCGAAAGAGAGATTGTTTAATTGCCTTCTTTATTGACCTCAAATTTTTGGTAACAACATTTTGCGATAAATTACCGAGTTTGGTAGCTTTTGCGCTAGACGTTCATGAGTTTTGCAACATAAAAGTTGCTGAAGGCCTCAAAATTTCCCTCATTGGTTGGAATAGCGTCAGTGCATAACGAAGTCTTTCTGGTATGATAATGAGCTGGACTTAGTAACACCTCAACATGTCAAAATATTTCTCTTACATTGTCGAAACAATGTATGTACAATAATCACCGATAAGAATTAGAAATAAGATTTTATTGAACAATCATTTCGGGGTCCGTTTGGACCCCATTCGGTCATTTTAGTCGCAAAAAAGGTCGGCCCCTTGAGGATTTATTTACAAAAAAATACTTAATAAGTTCTTGCAGTTATTTCCACGGGGTGGCCACAAAAAACCATTTTGTGTAAGCGCCGAATCCTACCTCCCAAACACCGATGCATCATACTTAATTCAATTTGGACGAGTGCCTCAAAACATCATATTGGACATATAGGATAAGCACTGAAGCTATCAGTTTGCTCTTAAGAAACATCTTTTTGTGGGAACTTCAAAAACAACATTAAGGCCCCCCGCTTTGGTTAAAAGACTACACGGCTTTATCTTAAGGGGAACATTCGTCTTGTAAAGATTTCTTGACAGAAAAAAATCCTTGGAGTAAATCCTGTTCAAGACATGTAATGGAGACAGCCATCGGTGACGTCATTTGCTGACGTCAGTATGACGCAATCGGTCACGTGATGCAACATTCTAGGTGCGTATCTATTTCATATTTGATCCACTGTGTGGAAGTGATTTGATTTGTATCAATTTCGTCAGAGATACTGCCATTTGATGAACATTACTGTCATATCTTTTTTATCATCATGCTCATCTTTGTTTTCGGATGTTAGGTGAACATTTTCCTTGTACTTTTCTTGTTACTTAAACCGGGTATCTCATTGGACTGCGGATCGTTGGCGCCATCGTTGCTTTCTCAATTGAATTTAAATCATCCTTAAATTTATCATAGAAATGCCATGGAAAACGTACAGATATTACAACAAATTGCACAGAGTTTAAAAAGGTTTGGATTTTAGGGATGAAATTGGTAGAGCGCTCAACTGTCAAATCTCGGCCATAGCGACTTCGCTGAGCAACGTGCCGCTAATGAGATGCCCACAGAAGCTGGTGAATTACGCCGAAGAGGGGTTATATAGCTGTATACACAAGCTGGTGTTTCACACAGAAGGTTGGCTATACCGGCTATATAAAGATACGGTTACAGAAACTGGTGTGTGAAAAACAAAAGTTCGTTATACAGATACAGATACGGGTACAGGTACAGAAGCTGGTGTGTTACATCGATTGACGGTTTTACCGGCTACACAGACACAGAAGCTGGTGTGTTAAACCGAAGGGTGGTTATGCATGCTATACAGATACAGTTACAGAAGCTGGTGTGTTACACCGAAGGGTTGTATTGGCTATACAGATAGAGCTACAGAATCCTGTGTGTTACACCGAATGTTGGTTATACCGGCTATATTAGATACAGTTACAGAAGCCGGTGTGTTACGCCGAAGGGCGGTTATACCGGCTATATAGATACAGATACAGAAGCTGGTGTGTTACACCGAAGGGCGGTTATACCGGCTATATAGATACAGATACAGAAGCTGGTGTGTTACACCGAAGGGCGGTTATACCGGCTATATAGATACAGTTACAGAAGCTGGTGTGTTACACCGAAGTTTGGCTTTACCGGCTATACAAATACTCTTGCAGAAGCTGGTGTGTTACGCCGAAGGGTAGTTGTATTGGCTATATAGATACAGCTATATAGCTAGAAGCTGGTGTGTTACTCCGAATGTTGGTTATACCGACTATATACTAGGTACAGTTACAGAAACTGGTGTGTTATGAAGGCATATCGGCTATAACATCCATTGGCATAATACCGGTCGGTTTACTGCAATTTCTCAAGCAATGCTAATTTGGCAAATCATCAACGCATCATTTTCTCCAGTTACATGTTGCTGTTACAGCTTACCTTTGCCACTTCTTCTGTGTAAATTATTTTGTCTCTCTGGTCCTGCTAAAAACATAATATCGTAATTGGAACGCACCGCGGAATTGCACGGAGAACGGGCGCGTGGTTGGAAGGGGGTGCACTATACCGGTCGAACGAAACACGGCACAATTAACTGCCGCTATGTACCTTTATTCATCCTCTGTTGTTCCTTTCTTTCCTGTTAGTAGTTGCACAAAGCAAAAATCTGCATGAGCATACAAAAAGTCATGAGAAAATGGGCGTATACTGACAAGAATTTTCATTTAATTTTGGTCCGTCACAACCGCTATGACGTAAACCTTTACTGCTGGCCGTAGCATTAAAAATGGCGGGAAAATTGCGGCGTACGTTCAATTTGACCCATTCAGCCGTACTACATCCGGGCTATTATGCAAAGGTTCCTCACACTTTTACACGAGTTGTAGGTCACCAAAAGACATTCAAGATTGCTGTTGAATCATGCTCGTCTTGTGCCGTGAGCACATGTGATTATTATCTACAAATCTGGCGATGAACGTGACAGTGTGTTTGTCCCACGACGAGCTCGCCTGCCCCGAAAATGACCTGAAAACTTTTGGCCTTGTTGTCTTCGAATGCATTGTTATCGATGCTTTGTAAATTATGTATTGGACACCTAGATGTCTGAAGTGTGCATACCTCAGAAATAACTAGAGTTCCACGAACACATACCTTTGCCAAATAAACCAGGTTTGTTATGTAGAATGTTGTCTGTAGACATAAATGTGTTACCCATTACATTTTATTTTATATGCCTGGAGTTGGTTCTTAACATTTCGCCATTGCTTATACAAATTAGATCCCTATTAACATAATAATATTAAATTGTATCAAGCATCACTTAAGCTATCAGCATACCAAAAATCATTATGATCCTTTCATCCCTTCTTGACTTATTCTCTTTCAAAGTAGGAAACTAAACCGGCTCCTGCAGTTCAAGAAAAGACATTACCGGACCCAAACATACACCTCTTACTCTCTGCCATCTTTCTCAGTTACATATGTGCATACATGTATGTACATGTGACAAGTTTGAAAGTCCTATCACGGAATGCATTCGATTTATGAACTTTCCGCATTAACTATGCAAATTAGCCGTTAATTTGCATAATTAGTATCTCGTTATGTAAATTTTTACTTAGGCTACCTACATACCGAAAATCATGACGATTCGTCAACACGTTCATATTTTTTTCATTAATTATGCAAATGAGATCATCATCTGCATAATTAATATGTACTGATATATCTTTCTTTCTCAGCTACAAATATGACAAGCTTGAAAGTCCTAGAAAGGAATGCAGTGGATTTACAAACTTTCCTCATTAATTATGCAAATTAGCCGTCGATTTGCATTATTAGAATTCCATCATGTAAGTCTTCCCTTTGGCTATCTACATACAAAAAATTATGACGATCCGTCAACTCGTCTATATTTTCTCATTAATTATGCAAATGAGGCCACCATTTGCATAATTAACATGTATTATATTTCTATCTTTCTCATCTATATATGTGACAAGTTTGAAAGTCCTATCATGAAATGCAGTGGATTTATAAACTTTCGTCATTAATTATGCAAATTAGCTGCTGATTTGCATAATTAGTATTTTATTATGTACATTGTTACTTGGGCTATCTACATACCAAGAATCATGACAATCCATCAACACGTTCTGGAGTTATTCTCGACCAAAGTTTGAAAGGAAATCGGCGACTGCAGTTCCAAACAAGCCGCTAGGGGGTCCAAACTTACCGCACTTACTCTCTGCCCCAAGGGCTATCTACCACTCGAACATCATAACCACAGCATGTCCAGAACATGAGATATCAGAAATTGAGGTTCTGCTGCAGTACCTTAGCAAGCCGCTAGGGGGCCCATTATCGAACTTGACCTTCGTTTTCCCGACCCCTACCCACCTACCAAATATCATCTGGATCCATCCAAGGCTTCTCGAGTTATGCTGTTAACAGACACACAGACAGACTCACAAGCCTAAAACATAACCTTAGCCATTCTGGCAAAGGTAACTATTGTTGCATGTGTAGATCTCTTTAAGTTCCACTATTTTTAATCGACCGGTATAAGGCTTATGACCGGTATTATGCCAATGCATGTTACATAATCATCAATCAGACCGAGTATTACCATCATTCAAACGTGCGAATATCTTTTCGGATCTCAAAGGATCACAAGATTGTTGATTAATGAGGCAATTTTTCAAATCCTTTTTTTTCATCAACGCCTTGTCTACCACAAGAAAAATAATTACATCTCTTGAGACGTCAGATCTTACGCCCGGCTTTTCTTGTGCCGCAAAACAGATCAGTAGAAACAAGGCAAATGGGTTAAATGACCCCAAAACATTACGGAGACCATGTCGAATTGTATTAGAAGTACACTATATCAATCAATAGCATTATCAATAACCGCAACACTTAAAAAACATGATAAAGAAGAACAAATTTTCAAATTATATATACTTTGCTTCGATTTTTTTTTTTTTCATCAACCTTCTTTTCATTATTTCGTTGTACTGATTTTAGAAGTCGAGTAAAGCTGGGGTTTCGGACCTAGATCTAAAATTTCGACTGTGTCTATACCTATGGAGATTGCCAATCACCACAACGTCTACAACGATGGGATGTCCCTGTAGCTTAAGTGGTAGCAGACTCAGAGTAACGATTGGTTTATGTTCCTTTTCATGAAAATCAGTAAAAAGATACTTTTAAAAAATAACTGTGGACCCCATGCAACTCAATCCTGGGAAGGACATCGTTTGGGGCAGCATCGGTGTTTTGGAAGGGGTGTCGATGTAAAATTGGGGTTTCGTATTCGAAGTGGTTCCTCAAGCATGTTAAAGAAGAAAGGCTAGAATTCGTCCCTGTAAAATAAGTCAACTAGCTCCTGTTTTTTACATGTAAGTACAAGTTAGAGCTAATGTTGCGCGAGTGGAAGCGCCAAATACTGGAAAGTTCGAACTGAGCCCGCGAAGGCCTCCTTTTCTGCTGAGAGCGGGATTTTCTCAAATATTGCCTCTCTAACGCCACAGCAGGACATTCAAATCTAGCGCTAATGGCAACTCCTTTGCCATTTTTTTTTACCACCTACGACACACCTTTCATTCTACAAAGCCGTAGACCGCAAACCCCGATGGTTTCAACGTGGAGTTAGTGACTGAGGCAATGTTTGAGAGAATATACATCTTGATCAATCTCAACCCTCAACAGAGAAGGAGGCCGACGTGTCGAGCTTTATAGCGGCACTAACGTAATGACAAGTTTTATTGCAACATGTACGACATAGCAGCTGATAGCTGAATTGCGTCGACATTCACATAATACAAACAGCTGTAGTAAAAAAAAACGGGCACACTATTAAAAACTTTACATAATGTCCTACAAGCAATTCTTACTAGAATATTGTAGGGTATTCGTCTTAAAATTTATAATAAGTATAAAATATCAAGTTGCCATACAAACGCTGTATCATTACTGAGTAATAAACATATCAGAAGCGGTTTCTAATGAGTAATTACTTATTCAGTAAGTATACCAGGTATGGTATCGGTGAGTTCTTATGTCTGTTAGTTCGGCAAAATGGAATGTCCAGTTTCTCAGAACTGCGAGTGGTACGTCCCATCGTTTGCTGTCTGGATGGGGGGAGCCAGTCCCGGAACTCTGATGACCGTAGTAACGACTCCGCGAATGTAGTGCAGATACTCATCCGTCGGTCTGCTAAGGTGTTGAGGTCAAGTGAGGAGAGTGCCGAAGCATAGTCAGTATATTGAGTTCCGAGGATAATTCTGCAAGCTCTCTTTTGAATTCTCTCAAGTTTTGCTGTTTGGACCTTGGTGAGTGACGAGTGCCACGCCGGTGCCGCATACTCAAGCGCGGGTCTCACATACGACGTGTATACTGACTTAAGGTCTGGGACAGACACACCGAAACGCTTGAGCCGGCGAATCATGTGCAATCTCCTGTTGGCTGACGTGAGCATGTTACCGACTTGAATGTCCCATTTCAAGTCATTTTGCACAGTCAGACCCAGCACCCAGCTTGCGGGCATTTAGGACCCCTTCTTACTTAGTCAAATTATTAATTGTATCAAAGTCTGTGAACAACAGCTGTAAAATTATATGTAGCTTGCATGTCCTTTATTCATGTTTTAAAGTCCAGGAAGGTTAGATATCTATAGAATAATGTATGATAGCTAGTGTCCTAAATAAAATTTCCATATATTCAAGACAATATCAACGACTTTACTAAAACAACAAGAGCTATTTGACTGATAAATACCATGCTTGTATTGGCTTTGTCTTACTTTTGCTTCGTATCGAATTATCTAAGATTTGTCTCTCACCTTATAATTATTAATTTCCACATCGATTTATAGGTTTTGGTTAACAACCTAGCACCTGCTCATCAACAGATCTTGTCAGTGTCACGGGCGAAAGACAGTGGACGCTACCTGAGACGTCTGACCGTTTCCAAAATCATATTTTGTTGCTTGATTATCTGCTATTTAGCCTATCTTATTACCTGAATGTCAAACTACATTCATCTACATTCAATTATGACTACCCCCTTCCCCCCACGATCAATATGAAGCTTCGCACTGCTTCGCTATCTTTACTTCCAATCACTATCCTTCAAAATTGGAAAGTCTTTGAGGTAACAGTGCCGTATCGACTACAGCTCATCACACTTACAAGAAGAAAGAAGACACTTACCGAAGATTTAAGTTTTCAAGTCAAAGCTAATGAACTTTTCACTCTTTGGGAGTCACAGGTTGCGTGATAATCGATATCTCACGTCTCTGGTGGTGAATTTAAAAACGCTTAGGTCGTCTTTGTTACCACATGGGAAATACATTTAAGTGAATGTAAAATGATGTATCGTATTACGTCTGGTTGAACATAATCGTTATGAGAATCGTTATATTTTCATTTATGAATTATGCATGGTTCTATCAATGCTTTCAAGTTTTTATCTTGGTGATTTATCTTTGAAAACGTTACAAACAGATTTCTGAGCACCCCTTGGTACCATCTAGCAAATGTACCTTACAACTAATCATTCAGGGTATCTTTATTTTCCGTAATCGTTGGTTCGCCTAGACCTCTGTATACGTAGTGCCCTGTAGGACAGTAAGTTGTCTTTTTGACGACGCCTCAGGGGAGTCGTCAAGTGGTGTATATTGCATTCAGTCTGCAAAAATTCTAGGAATTGCACAGGCATTTTCTCCAAGAATGCTAGTACTCCACAGTATGCTAGGTATGCAAGTCACCCCCCCCCCCCCAAATCTGTTCCAGATGTATCTCTGGTATGCAATGGTGGAATGTAGGTCAGACCATTGTGCTGTACCGGGGATAGTACATTTCTGCTGGCTGTAGGTTTATGTTACAGGTGGGCTAGTATATTGTGTCAGGGATAGTGACAGGGAAGTTCCAGTCTATTTGATTTGAGCTGTATTGTTGTACCCTCAATCGTCATCATGGCAATAATACATTTTATTGACAGTCTTGTTGTTCTTGTAGCAAGGTATTTATGTTACATGGAGGGGTCACTAGTCCTTCCCCTTATATGCTGGAGGCACCTTTTCAAACACACCACCTCCATTTTGTGTCCCTTCCAAAAGACGAATGCAGCCCCTACCAAGGTGCCCTTCTCGAAATTGAACCAGTGAGTTCCTCCATCAACTAATTGGATCTAGGGGTTCAGGGTTTAGGCTGCTATCATTGGAGCTACAAGTAATTTACGTAATAGATTTTAAAACACCAACCATATAATCTTGTAACGGTAGCAAGAGACAGACGGGCCTAAAAACAACTCTCCATCTGTATCTGTATCTGTATCTATCTGTATCTGTATCTATATAGCCGGTATAACCGCCCTTCGGCGTAACACACCAGCTTCGCAGCACGCGCCGCGGCAGCAGCTGGTTATGTTACACCGAACGATCCGTCACACCTAACTTTTGCACATCTATCTGCAAGCGTTCTTTTAAACTATCCAAAGAGGATGCCCTACTGTGCTTGGTGATAACAAGTTCCACTCTACGATAGTTCTGTAGAAATACGAATTTTTGAACACATCATTCCTAGGTTGGTAACTCTTGTTAAAAACGTCTTCATGTACTACCTCTTCCCACCAACGACCAGGGGATCAATGGACTAGGTAGGTAGGTAGGTAACCTTATATGCCAGAAACACGTGCTTCCTTCATGTGTTTTTGCCACAAAAGATTCAATTCAAAAAAGAAAAGAAAAAAATTGGAAAAAAAGGGGTCCCATTCGGGTAGTTCACGAACTGTTTTTCTGCACTTCCTGGCCATTCGTTTCGAACACGGCAGGGATTTAGAATCAACCCTGAACCCATCAACAAATAGAAGCCGTGACCCCATCGCAACGACACCGAGAGGTACCTAACAACCACCCCACCCTCCTGTGTCCTGCAGTATAACAGTAAAAATTTGCTTCTGAGCCTGGCCGGACTACGAACCCAACGGCAGAATAAAATTCTTGCTGATGAATGATATTGGTTGCCACATTATAAGGATAACATCATCAATAAATGCATCGATGGGTTACTCTTGAATGCTGTCACTCTGGCACAAATTTGAAAAAAAATAGCCATAGTCCACGGTTCACTGTGCTTGTTGGAAATAGCTAGAGGAATTTCTTTATACAATAAACCTGTATTCACTGTGCATGTGTGTAGTGCCTAGTCTTCTCTGTCAAGCCCAGTGGAAGAATAGCTCTTTAGTGGATCGAATTGGTTCGAGAGAAATCGAGACCATATTCAAATTTTTAGAAAGCTCAGCTAGCAGAAGCTCTATTGTTACACGTCAACAACAATGCAGTACCAATATTTGCTCTAAACTTGTAAATAATATCGGTTTATTCCATCCCCCAAAAAATATCTGAGTTAATTTATCTTAAAATCAGAATCGTTACCTCTCCATTACGTTATTTTTTTTTCTATAGTAATTGTTTTACTAAATCGATAGGTTGTGCCGGTTTTTGCCAGCTTCGCACAACTGTACGAAAACCTGCTGGACTTTTACGCTATTCAGTGTGATACCCGCTAAGATAACAATTTCAAAATAGCATAAGATATTTAGAGAGTCTTTAACCCTATTCAGACCGGGCTTTTTTGGTCATCCCTGGACCGGGGGGGGGCTTTTGAGGCCCTCCACTTTTAAGTCCTATAACTCTCAAACGACGTGCCGTAGGGCCACCAAATTTTTAGGACATGATTTCGACTTAATATCTGACAAGTATGTGACGTTTGACGTTACGTTGACGTAAGATGACGTAATTATGACGTCATCAATTTGATTACAATGGCCAAACCCATGAAAAATGGGTATTCTCAGAAAACTTCAAGTTATGCTGAAAAAATGTAACAACAAGTGCAGATAACAGAATAATAATGTTTATTACGACTTGCGTTGCCAATAGCAACATCAATGACGTCAATATGACGTCATAAAATGACGTCATGCACATCTAAGATACGAGTTGGGCTCCGCCATATTATATCCACCACCTTGAATTTTTAAAAATACTTTTTTTGCAACAAATAATCACAAAGGGCAATGGAAATAGACTAAATTCATTCATTTAGATGGTTTTTGATGAAAAAATACCAGGTAGTTGCAAATTTTAAGGGATAATTAGCTTGTTTTTCTTGATCTGGCCATTCCGTCCGCCATCTTGGATTTTGGGCTGATGACGTCATCAAATTAGCATAATTTATGCATATATAATTATGAAAGATATGCTGAATAATATAAGATTTTATTTATGTAACAAAATCACAGTAATATAGCAAATAAATTTGAAAAATACATTGTTAGAACCAAAAATAGTGATTTTTGGCAAAACTGCCTGTCAACAAACGGTTGCCATGGCAACAAGAAATAATGGAAAATTTGTCAAACTTCGTAGAATTGTTGCCAACAATATTTTAGGAAAACTCACTAAATTTGGTGGCTCTAGCGTAAGCCGTTCTGGCGTTATAGGACATCGAAGTTAGCGCGGGCCTCAAAAGCCCCCCCCCGGTCTGAATAGGGTTAAACGATGTGATTGTATCAATTCCCCAAGGACTTTTGCGAAATACAAGCTAAAGCTTCTAAAGTAATGAAGGATATGTGATATCGTAAAAGTAGTCGTTCAGAAAAACGATAGGCTTTTGCTGGCCTTGAAGTAAAGGCCAGAACAAGTAAACTTTATGGAAGACCATCATATCAGTCAAAGTCAAAAAGTCAAAGTCCTTTCCTCGCCTGGTGGCGCATAGGGCGGTGCCCATCTCCGTCTCAGAAGCCCGCGGCCACACATCTTTGCGCAATCACTACAGCAGGGGGCTAGTCCACTGGTAGTGGTGTGTTTTGAGCTTCCATACTCTTTCCCGAATGCTGAGAGCTAAGCGGAGAAGGCAGCATGAACCATTATTAAAGTCTTTGCTATCGCTCGGCCGGGGATCAAACTCACGACCTACCGAATGCAAGGCGAACACTCTACCCACTCTGCTAGGGACATTATATCAGTGCACTCATTAATTTTTGCCTGGTTTCGAAAAACAAAATCTTTTTTTTTTCATCTGTGGTGATGCTCAACATGGAGAGAAAGTACTAAAATATATCGCTTGGTAGCTTTGACTGCTTTCAGTGAGGAGCATGTAGCCATGTCCGTAGTTGTAGAAGGGAAACTAGTTCGATAGTAAAAGTGGCACAAATGTGGTAGCAATGACTGTAGTTTTTAACGAAGCCATAGTAGTAGGTAAGGTGGTATTTCACTGCGCTAGGGGCACCCGTGCGGCACTGCGAGGTTCAACGAATTTCTACGTTCTGTGCATTTGTTGTCCTCTAAGTGATACTTTACGCAATATCTAGACTATAAAACAAGAAATCTTTTTAAAAAAGCTGTGCCTTGCCGCGTATTTTATGTTATTTTGGTAAGATAGACTAGATTCTACGCTTAAAAATCCCGAGTTCCACATGTCGCCCCCTCCCCCCTCATTATCATAATTTATGTCAGATGAATTATTGGCACATTAAACAGGTTTTGTAAAACTTTTTGACCCACAATGAATATGCATTATTTTTTCTTACAAACTAAGTTCCTTCTGATGCAATTTGTGATATATATTTATATAAACATGGTGAGTTAAAGCGTAGATTTATTACGCTGGACCACATACAGTAACATGCGTCTAGAAGAGCGTTTTAATACTCGCCTGGAATGTACTATTGTCTAACTAAGCCATGAAACTCGGCAAGGAAAGAAGGGCCTTTGGAAGGGGCTTTGGAAGGGCTGGGTTAAAAGGTCCGTCCATTGATCCATGGAAAAAAGCTGGCGTAAAGCCTTGCCTGGCGGCAAGGCAAAAACAGCGAAAATAACACAACAGTGACGCATAGAACGAACCCCGTGCCGCACCGCTGCCCCAAGTACAGTGAGATACCACATTAACTCCAACTTAAGAAAAAAAATCATTCTCCGTAAAGCTTCAAATTTGTATATATATATATCTATATTTGATGGATACTCTCCATTTGATAAATCCAAGTACAATCTTTACTCCAGGGTTTGAGGCGAATCGGGTTTACCGTAGGGAAGTAATAAATCTATATAGCCTGGTGGTCTGACCGTCGTCTGAGTGATCGTCTTCAATTTCTTCTATCATGTTATAGCCGTGGTTCGGGAGCACATGGGTGCATTATATTATTTGGGCGATACGTTGTGGATGATGTATTGAGATGTTACAAAGAAGTGGCTTTGGGATGTCCCTGTAGCTCAACTTGTAGCAGTCTCACCGTTGTGCTCCTAGTTCCAATTACATGTAGACAGTAGCTCTGGGATCGCGATTCAGTCCTGAAAAGAGCATCTCGGTTTCAGCTGCATCTAGCCCGGGTTACCATCGGGGTATTAGTTCGCTTCTGCAATATAATTATATGTTCTCTTCTGCTATCAGCAGAGAAGTGACTGTATATATAGTGTTCGATAAATGTCAGAGCGAAAAGCGACTGTATATAACGGGCCGAACTACTTTCCGGATGGTACCCAGGCTAGGCTGTTTCCCTATTTCAGAAAAACACTGTAAATTTATTACATTGTAGTACATTAAGGCAATAACGTGAAGTGAAAACTTGCATCTATAGTACACGCGTATTTAGGACACAGTTTACAAAATTTTGCATGTAAACTACAAGAATCAGACAATTTAATATATAAAGAAAAGAAAATTTACAAATTGCACCTTTCGCTCACTTGACTCCGGCCGACATCTGATTAGCAGAAAAAGTAATGAAATCAAATTAGGTAGACAAAACTTTGCAATCAAGGTTTCATCAGCGTCGATTCAATAAGAGCTTGGCGCCGGGTGTTGAGTCAAATTAGAACTTGAATAGAAGGAGAGTCGGGCTGGCTATCTGGGGAGACGCTTCTTGTAGGCGAACAATTGGATAGGCTGAACTTCATTCACTCCCTTCTAATTGGATTTCTTGCAAAGGCAGGATGGAGGCGTGGACATGTAATCTGAACATATTACGAAGATCTGAACAACGACGGAAAACTCTAACTTGTGAGATTGTAATTTCGATTAGCTAAAACACATGCAGAGACAGGTACAGTGGCCAAGTGGGTGGGGTGTTCGTCTTGAATGCGGATATGCATGCGCCGAATAGCACGCATTTCCTCACTCCAATTGTTCCGGTACAGGGGAAATGCGCGGCAAAAAAGGGACGAAAGGGTTTTGATGATCTAGTTTTGAGTTCACACTTGTCAGGATCTGCTGTGAAAAGGCGTTAAATAATACTTAATTGTAGTACTAACACGGCTGGAGAGCATAAGAAGTGATGTACACGTGTTTCTGGTAAAAAAGGAAATCTTGGTTTTGAAATTTTTCTTTTTAAATTTAAAGTGCGGTCTCACTTCATTGTAACGTTATACCTCTATACCGGTTTGAGTGCGAATCGTTGTCCCAGAGTCAACATCCATGCAATCCGTGTTGCTATGCCTCGTGCGTCGGGCAATTTTTAAAACCTTAGTGTTAGAATTCTCTTAATTTTGACCTCATCATACATAAGGGTATTCTCTTTCCAACAATGTTAACCATTTTCATGACTCAACTATAGATGATGGGTTTAATTCCACGTCCAAATTTTCACTTTTTCATATCTTTTTACCTGAAAACAATTTTCCCAAAAGAATTACACACAAAAAAAAAACGAAACCCGGTTGTTAAAGCTGGAGGGATGCCCTTTATTCCCACACACGGCTTTTCTGCTTCAGATGTATTTCCTGGAACAGACAACCTCTCAACTTGGGGGCGCGCAGTCTTGAATTAAGACCCCAAATTAACTAGGATGTGCAGTGCAAACTGTCTACAGAGGTAAAATTGGTACTACCTAACTTTGGCTGGGGAGTGAAAATGTGATGGAAGTACTCCACCTTCCAAAATTATGTCCAATATCAAATTTTGTCAAATGAAAAGAAAAACTCGTCACAAGTGGATAGGCTTAACTTACAAGTAAAAGATTGTGATCGGCACTCCACTCTTATAACCAAAACTCATTCTAACCGAAAAAGCCTGACTGAAAATCTAACACCACCTGTGCACATTCTTAGCTTTCCCATTATTAATATCTTCAGAGTATCTTCAATCTTTTTCATAATTCTCTTTAATACTTTGGGAATCGCGGAGTTACAAATCTACTCTGTCAGGACTTAAAGGCAATCAGGGAATGCAATCAGGTTTCAGTCTATATACAGAAACACAGACCGTGGGGAGCAGGTGAAAAAGATATAGGGGAATTACTTGCAAATTACCATGGGCTAACGGTGGTATCTCACTGCACCTGGGGCACTGATGCGGCACTGCGGGGTTCGCATGATTACCCAACGAATTTCAGAGATAAAGAACTAATTTTCTTACGTTTTTTCGTGTTTTGTTGTCTTGTAAGTCCTACTTTTACGTATTACACAATATCTAAATTGGCGAAAATGACGCAGCAGTGCCGCAGTGAACGAACCCCGCAGTGCCGAAACAGTGCCCCAAGTGCAGTGAGATACCACGCTAACGTGGGCGGTCTTCCTCTGACGCATCTACGAGAAAACCCCGCTTTGTGATCTGATTCTTAGCGGTGCGGCAAAGCCTTTCAAGGCTCGACTAATTTTGTGGTCGCTAAGGAAGAAAAAGTACGTTTGAAGCATGTTTAAGCCGTTACCAAGAAGTTGGTAATTTGGGTCAGGTGGATATGCAAGCTCTCGATGGGAGACCTTGATAAGATCTTTTAATTTTGCTTCGTGGGAAGGTATTCTTCTACGATGAAGGGAATAATTGGTAAAAAAATCGAAATTTCTTCAATGTTAGTAATTTGGGCCAGGTAAATATTCAGACTCAAGACGATGAAAAGCGTTGATAAGAGACTTGCGTTTAATGGATACGCGTTTCTCCTCAAAGAAGGGAATAATTGGTGAACGAATTGACATTTCTCCTAATGTTTTGACATTAGTGAGACATTTGGCATGATAGGGCAGGCAAAACGTATGATGTGACTTTCAAGTGGCGTTGATAAGAGCCTTGTGTTAAACGAATACGCGTTTCTCTACAAAGAAGGGAATAATTGGTGAAAAACTGACATTTCTCCTAGTGATTTGACATTAATGAAAAAATTTGGCATGCATGAAAGGGCAAAGAAAACGTATGATGTGACTTTTAAGTGGCCAATTCATTCACAAACACGGAATACTTTAAGTTAGCTGGGGAAGACATAATTAGATAGATGTTCAGAAAGATAGAAAAGAAAATCAATGGAGAAGATCTCTGTCATGTGGACTTAGAACTCCCCATTTATAGGCCAAGCACTGTTGCCGATTGAGCTACTTGTGAAAATGTCAAAACCTATTCATTTCAGCAGGAACATTGGCATAGATATTCTTCAATTTTTGCATTCTTCCTTTTAATCCTCTGGCCTCAATGCATGCAGGCGATGGACTATAAAACAATTTATTTTTTTTGCAACGTGAAATAATTTTTTACCCGGAAAATTTTCCTACCTCCTATATCTATAAGGCAATGACCCCGGCCTTGCAGCCCGCAAGTCGTCCTCATTACGTCAGCACTTGCTAGTTGTCACCAACCAATCACATCGCCGTCTACGCCCAAGCGACAATGTGATTGGCTGGTACATTTCCTTTCAACAACAGGAGGGAGGTATGTGATTGGCTGGGGGCTAGTTAGGGTTTTCTACAAGCTGAATAACAAGGGCTATCTGCCACTACAAAATCAAGAACACAGTATGTCCAGAACAAGAGTTATCAAAAATAGAAGTTGCGCTACAGTGCTATAGGAAGGCGCTAGGGGAGCTAATCATCAAACTAGACCTTTGTTTACTTGACTCCTACCTACCTTTAATATATTATCATGTTACCTTTAAGGCTTCACGTGTTATGCCTTTAACAGACAGACAGAAACACACACACGCAGATAGACAGAAAAACACGCTCAAAACTTAACCTTATGGCGAAGGTAACAAACGACAATATATGTAGGTGGTATGGACTCTATTGGGAATGCATTGTACTCGCATGCCCATCAACCAATTTGTCAATGCCAATTAACACTGCAGTAGAAAATCCAGATTTGATGAGATGGTAAACCCTTGTACTGCCCACAGTGAGGCTTTGTAATTGTTATTCTTAGCTTTATATTGGAAAATAATCCACATAATCTGCAATGAAATATGACATCCGGTATAGAGACTCCATATAACCTCAAAAATCATTCACTGCCAAGGCCATTTCAGAAACTTGACGCTCCAAAACCACTTAAAGAGATGGATAGATTTGATAAGTTGAAACTTATCATTCCATGGAGAATAATTATCTATCAATTCTACCTACGTCCGATGGGAGTGGGGTTTCTTAATAGGATGTGCATATTTCCATCATGCGGATAACATCGACGTTCAGTATTTTTTTTTCAATGTTAAATACAACTCAAAACTGTATGTATTCCAATTCCTTGAAAATTTGAAATCATCCCACCCTCTCATGCTAGGCCCACTAGCTTTGTATATAGTAAAAAAGCCCTGGAAAACCAGTGTGCAATCTGTCCTTCTCGTTGAGTTAGCGTTTGCCAGCCGTCACCAACCAATCATGTCGCTGCCTATACTCAAGAGACAACGTGATTGGTTGGTAACATTTCCTCCCCAAAACAGTAAGGCGTATCTTATTGGCTGACGGTTGGTCAAAGCTATAGCTACGGTCCAGTTATATAAAGGGGGCCTCTTGGTAGTGTACGGACTGATTTTCTTTCTGCAATTTCGGGCGTGATCCCTATGTGGCCCCGTGGCACACCATGTGGCTACCAAGCTATTTTGTGGCACGGCCGGGCCCTTGGAGTTTTTAAACTTGCAAAATACAAATAAAAAATAGATTGGTAGCCACAGTGACCGGAGCTTAACTCAGCGAGAATGACTGATACCAGGCCGTTATTGTCATTTGATACATTCAGCCAGTGGGTATGAGATAGGAAGATGTTAATCCTATCCTTGTCAGTTGTCAAATCAAGCCTTCTGGGCGAGCTTTGAAAAACATCCATAAGGAATATTCGTTTACTGCGCGCTTCTTTCTAAAACACGACGACGTTTAACACATAGGTAATACACACCTTTATGTATTCGACGTTATATAACGGATGACTAGGTAACACACACCTTTATGTATTCGACGTTATATAACGGAGGACTAGATCGATTTCATGATAGCGACAAGTTGGCACATACATATTGTGCAGCTGAAAGATGGGATTTTCAGATTTGGGCTTGTGGGATTTATTACCTAGACTCTATAGCCACATGTTTGTGATAACTCATGGGCATGATAAATGATAGTTAAAATAATGATAATATATGGTTTAATTCTAGATATTATGTAGTCGACTATAGCCATTGTCTATTATGTAGTCGGCTATGGTCACTATCTACTCGATACACACACTACTTAGTTACTGATGAATATTGACATTCATGGTCCTTTAAGTTTTCTAAGACTAAAATAGCTGAACAAGGACATTGAAAACCCTCTTCTGAAGTTCAATTGCTCTCAGGGATATGATAAAAGTAGTCACATTGTCACAGTGGGGTGAGGAGAGTGCCTTCGATCCCCAAGGCCAAATCGTCTATCTAAGAGTGTCAGATATCGAAATCGTGACCTCTCTGTCTCCTTTCTAGCCACTCAGCCACTTGACGGCTAAAAATATCGATATATCTGTTTCTAAATGTATATATTTTATATAACAAAACTATCGAAAAAGGGCGTTAAAAGCCTGTTGTGGGATCCATCGCTCGTGCAGAAATAATGTAACGATCCCTAGTACTCTGTTTTATGTAACATAAGTGTTCATTTGCATCAAATCTACAGATTTACAATTTCACAATGTGTGGTAGGTTCCTTGTTAGTATTTTTGTATATATTAAAAATTTGACAATTGTGCGTTAGTTAGTAGAGAGATAAATAGAAAGAGAGAGAGAGAGAGAGAGAGAGAGAGAGAGAGAGAGAGAGAGAGAGAGAGAGAGAGAGAGAGAGAGAGAGAGAGAGAGAGAGAGAGAGAGAGAGAGAGAGAGAGAGAGAGAGAGAGCCGAGCCCCCTACTTCCACGGCTATTGTCTCAACAATCAAATTCAGGTTTCCTTTTTTACACAAGGGTGGAGTGACTAAAGTTGTGTTAAGAGCCTTTACCAAGGCCAGAACGTCTATCTATGAGTGTCAGAAATCAAAATCGTGATCTCTCGGTTTTTAACATCCTAGATACATCTGGGTCTAAAGATATATTTTTGTCTGTCAAAGAAAAAGGGCATTGAAAGCCCCTTGTGGGGTTCCATTGCTCGTACAGATATATTATGTAACGTTCTCTATGATCTCTGTATAATGTGTAATGTGTGTAATAGCCTTTAAATTTATTGCACATTCATGCCCTATCGGGCTAAGTACAGGCATATAGATACAAAGGGTAGTAATGCAGTAAACATGGTTTCTAAGACTAATCTAAAACATAAATTCTAAAACTATTCTAATAAATTTGTTCGGCTTCTTCTCGTTTCTTAGTTATGTTAAATATGTAGCTTGAGATGTGTTTGTATAATGTCGTTTGATTAAAGCTCATAAGAAAAATGAATTTTTCAACACTAGACATATATTCAAAGCGAGGGAACTTTCCTATAATATAGCTAAATAGAATACTTGCACATTTGCCTCAAACACACAAATCTACACTGTTGCATTATCACCGTTGCTCGCTATACAGTTTCCCTAAATAGTAACAACTTGACAATGCAATATGCCTCGCACTACATATTATATAGATAGAGCACTGACGAGAGAGTCCAACACGATGGACACCCCAAAAAGCTTCTCTAATCCAGGGGATATAGTTATGACATCACGGGCGAAACCCATGACTACAGTCGGTATCATATAAATATGTAAATTATCATCACTGTTGCTCCCTATACTGCCTCCCTAAATAGTAACAACTTGACAATGCAATATGTTTCGAACTAAATATCATATAGATAGAGTACTGACGAGATAGTCCAACACGATGGATACTCCAAAAAGCTTCCATAATCCAGGGGATATAGTTATGACATCACAAGTGAACCTCATGACTATGTACAGTCATCATTACTATTGCTCGCTATACCGTTTCCCTAAATAGTAACAACTTGACAATGCAATATGCCTCGCACTACATATTATAGATAGAGCATTGACGAGATAGTCCAACACGATGGACACCCCAAAAAGCTTCTCTAATCCAGGGGATATAGTTATGACATCTCAAGCGAACCTCATGACTACATTCGGTATCACATAAATATGTAAATCATCATCACTGTTGCTCGCTATACCGTTTCCCTAAATAGTAACAACTTGACAATGCAATATGCCTCGCACTACATATTATAGATAGAGCATTGACGAGATAGTCCAACACGATGGACACCCCAAAAAGCTTCTCTAATCCAGGGGATATAGTTATGACATCACAAGCGAACCTCATGACTACATTCGGTATCACACAAACATGTAAATCATCATCACTGTTGCTCCCTATACTGCCTCCCTAAATAGTAACAACTTGACAATGCAATATGCCTCGAACTATATATTATATAGATAGAGCACTGACGAGATAGCCCAACACGATGGACACCCCAAAAAAACTTCTCTAATCCAGGGGATATAGTTATGACATCACAAGCGAACCTCATGACTACAGTCGGTATCACAGAAACACGTAAATCATCATCACTATTGCTCCCTATACTGCTTCCCTGAATAGCAACAACTTGACAATGCAATATGCCTCGAACTATATATTATAGATAGCGTACTAAAGAGATATCCCAACACGATGGGCACTCCAAAAAGCTTCCGTAATCCAGGGGATATAGTTATGACATCACAAGCGAACCTCATGACTACAGTCGGTATCACACAGACATGTAAATCATCATCACTGTTGCTCCCTATACTGCCACCCTAAATACTAGTAGTAACAACTTGACAATGCAATATGCCTTGAACTATATATTACATAGATAGAGCACTGACGAGATAGTCCAACACGATGGACACTCCAAAAAGTTGTACTAATCCAGGGGATATAGTTATGACATCACAAGCGAAACTCATGACGACAGTCGGTATCACACAAACATGTAAATCATCACCACTGTTGCTTGCTTTACCGTTTCCCTAAATAGTAACAACTTGACAATACAATATGCCTCGAACTACATATTATACATAGAGCACTGACAAGATAGTCCAACACGATGGGCACTCCAAAAAGCTTCTCTAATCCAGGGGATATAGTTATGACATCACGTGCGAACCTCATGATTACGTACAGTCATCATTACTGTTGCTCGCTATACCGTTTCCCTAAATAGTATAAGCAACTTGACAATGCAACATGCATAGAGTACTGACGAGAGAGCCCGACAAAATAGACTCTCTAAATAACTGTACTAATCCAGGAGATAAAGTTATGACATCACGAACAAGCCTCATGACTACAGTTAGCCTGGATTCCATACCCCAACCTCAAGATATATCTTTCGTGTTGGGGTCTGGCAGGATGGCTGTAGAAAGGTTCTCGAAAGCCCTTGATCAGGGGGAGGAGTACATAGGATTGATGACCACTCTCATCAAAGGTAGCCAGCTACAACACACCACAGTTGGTCAGCAGGCTAACACAGTAGCGAATCAGCTACGTTATGGATTCAAAAAGTACAGTTGGGGGTCTTTAACCAATCATGGCAGGGGTGTAATTACCTCCTGCTGATCCTGTGTTGTTCTATTACTGGAGTTTTTTTGCCCACTATAAGGGGCAAAATTGAGAAGAGTTCCTATCCCATCCGGCCAGACCCCTGCATGCACGATAGATACTTGAGATCCGGCTGGGGTTTGGTAACCAGGCTAGACTACAGTCGGTATCATACAAACATGTAAATCATCAGCCTTTCTCTCGTCTGCCTTTACGAACTTGCTAGAACATCACGTTCGCATCATGAGGAAAGCTATTTCGGGATGGTTGTCGTGATGAGTTCTAAGTCCTGAGCCGTAAAAGCCGTTGTAGCGGCATTATCTAGGATTTAGCACGAGGTTCGTAAAAGGAACATGGAGGAGTGAGAAGAGCATGTAGCAGATAATACCACTCTTCAATCTGTTTTTTTTTTCTTTCCTGATTCCCTCTATCCCTCTATCTTTTTTTTACCTCCCTTCACCCTCCCTCATTAGAATTTCTTGCTTATCTGTTTCTTAACCAGTTTTCTGCCTTTCATTCCCAATTCATTCATTCATTCATTCTTTCCATCCTTCCTTCCATCTTTCTCTCTTCCTACCTCTCATTACTCCCTTCCTTCAATCTGTTTTGCTAACTTTTTTTGCCTTTCCTTTCTTCCTTCTTTTTTTCCATTATCACTGATTTTCCTCCATCTTCCTCCGTCTTTTTTCTTTTATTTCGTTCATTTCTCATCTCCTTCTTTCTATCTTTCTTTAATTAGTATTTACCTCTAATTCCTTACTTTCTTTCTCTTTCTTTAGTCTTGTGCAGGTTTCATATACTTAACAGAACACTTAGAGGTCCTCAGTTTTATATACTTAGGAGAACACTCAGAGGTGTATATATTTACTTGATGGTGTGTAGACCCACAATTTTAAATTGTAAAGTTTAGTGGAAATTGTGATAAGTATGTTAATCCACTTAGGCAGGACATTCCATTGTTTTAGTCCTAAGCGCCAGCCTCTCCTGTACAATGTACGAGGCAATTTAGTCCTCGGACTATAATCTTGTACATGACATTGTGAGTTTAAATAAATAAACCAGTTCTCTCTCTCTCTCTCTCAGGTCCCTCTGAAACACTCAGAGGTCCCTCTGAAACACTCAGAGGTCCCTCTGAAACACTCAGAGGTCCCTCTGAAACACTCAGAGGTCCCTCTGAGTACATAAAAATGCTGTGCACACTGAGATCTTGGTATTGAGACAGAGCACTGGAAGGACCTTGCAAATGGCAAATCCAGCTGGGGCTCCGGAGATGCACACCGTTCAGGCAGCTAAAATCAGGAGAAACCAGACTGATGCGCATGACAGACGAAAAGCGGATCCTTCGAAAAGACCTCTGCAACATACTTGATTCAGCTTACATATGTGCTCTATGTGGCAGAGACTGTCATTTTCGTATAGAACTGTTTAGCCACAGTCGACGCTGTAGGGTTGATATCAATTAGGATTCTACCATGGTCAATATTGGACGAAGGAGGCCATATAGTTGGAAACCACTCGACAAGTCAATAGATCGCTGTTCCAAGATTGACTCGTGTGACTTTTCCACATGTATTTCAGTAAATGCTACAGGCTTTTACGTCGCTGCATTTCCTTTTAAGCTAAAATGTGGAGACAGAAGAGATCAATTGAGAAAAGGTCAACAGAAAGTGCTCCATAAGTCAGCAAGTTACCGGTACTTTCATGGGTTCTGCAAAACAAGATTTAAAGATGCCCATTACTAGACTTAGTTCTATAAGAAAGACTTGGATTTGTGGGGTCGTGTGATATAACGGGAAGGGGTTAGGCCAAGAACATAAAGATTCTGGGTTCGAATTTTGTCATACCACCGATTTTGTGCCCTTGGGAAATTAGGTTTCACACGGGAGGAGATTTTCTTTTCTTAGTGAAACTGAACACGCTAAAATAACACATCAGGAGCGCTCATTTGAAGCCACTATTTTAGTGAATGTGCATGTGGTATATATTGAGCAGAAAATACTCGTCATTTGGGAAAGTCAATGCCTCTTCTTAGAATTATGATAAACGCTATCTTTCCGACATCTTTTTTTCACCTATACATAAAAGGGAGCAGGTTTGCTTAAACCTCCCCCCTTGTATGTAAAGTCAGCTCAAATGTAACGGAATGACGTCGGAAAGATTGTATCTGTTATATGTAGGTTTCTCACGGGAGGAGATTTTCTTTTCTTAGTGAAACTGAACACGCTAAAATAACACATCAGGTGCGCTCATTTGAAGCAACTATTTTAGTGAAAGGCGCATGTGGTATATATTGAGCAGAAAATACTCGTCATTTGGGAAAACCAATGCCTCTTCTTAGAATTTTGATAAACGCTACCTTTCCGACATCTTTTTTCCACCTATACATAAAGGGGGGGAGGTTTGCTTAAACCTCCCCCCTTGTATGTAAAGTCAGCTCAAATGTAACGGAATGACGTCGGAAAGGTTGTATCTGTTATATGTAGGTTTTTCACGGGAGGCCCTGAGATTTTCTTTTCTTAGTTAAACTAAACACGCTAACACTATTCATGGTTCAAAGCCGGTGCTTTAGTGAAAGGCGCATGTGGTATATTGAGCGGAAAATACTCTTAATTTGGCAAAAGCAATGCCTCTTCTTAAAATAAAGATAAACGCTACCATTCTGATCTTTTTTGTACCTATACATAAGATGGAGGACGTCTCCATAGACCTATACTAATAGGAGTATGAAAAATGAGATGAAATGTAACGGAAAGGCAATGAAAAGATATTATCTCCTATATGTTTTTTTCCACTTTTAATCGAGAACTACGAAAGTAAAAAAAGGCGAAGTTTAACTGATTGTATGTGAACATATTGTCGGTTCAAAGCCTGTAGATGTTTTTTGGACATAAGCAATACCCGTTTCATCTATACGGCACATATAAGGATGCTTAAAGGTTATGTAAAGATATCACATGTATTTAATTTGCCTTAACGATTACGGAAAGGTTCCGGAAATGTAAAACCATGGTTTCCGTGGTCTTTACGATACCATAAACTCTGCGGAAATATTTTCCCACCTTTAGGCTACATTTAAGTATTTCGGAAAGTAGGCTTAAATATTCGTTTTCGTGCTGTGACAGTACCTGTAGTGACAGATATAGTAACATGGTAAGATTGTTTATTCGTTAAACCGGTAAAAAGCATTCACGAGAAGTGTAGCAGTTACCTTGTTACAAAGTAGATGTTTTATGTAATTCATTTTTTTTATGTTATTGTTTTATATCAACTGAAGTTTTAACTGTCACTAATTTTATTTATCTCTGTAAATATTGTACTAACGTTTTGATTAAGTTGCACTATAAGATTTGCACTATAATTCAATCAAGCTTCTGCATATTCTTCACAAATTTTCTATTTCGGTAACAGCACTTAAATGACATGCTAGAGACTTTGTAAGTTTTTTTTTTAATATCTATTGCATTTCAAATAAACAGACCTGTGCCTAAACAATTTTAAAGGTACCAGTAGTTAAGTACACGGCCCTAGTTATAGGCGTCATGCAAGGTCTAAAGCTTTTTGCCTCAGCACTTTCCCTGTATCAATTACTGAAGTCGTTATTGTCACTTTATACTTCACTAATCACTGTAAATGCACAAGGCTTTAGTTTTTTAAAGTGGCTCTTGATACTTATTAGTGATAATATAGATTTTGCTAGCTATAGGTTCATGTGCTGTAAACGCATCAGTTTCTTAAAAAATAAATCATGACACAATATATTTTGTTGTCTTTCTTGTTTGAGTGTTACTATTTATGATCTTATCATGTTGCTTCAGTGCTGCTATGATTTCTTTATATATATTGACTGGCTGACGCTAACGCGACACTGTGACAGTACCACGACCACACATTGTTTTTGCAGTCCGCAGAGGATGTAATGCATAAGATTTACTTGCTGTGGCCTAATCATATGTAACATGGTGCTATCCTTTGCTCTCTGCAAAACCTACCGAACCGGTTCTATCCGGTCACCCTCCTAATTACAGTAGTCTGTTTCCGTCGATACAAACACTACAGCCGTGAGCATCTGTGTTACCGTGAATATACTGCATCAGTGTATTTCGGTAAGTGCATTTTTTTTACTAACTTATCGTATTAATGACTTTTTATGCTAATACGGCAGCAAGATTATCCAAGAGTCCCTTTACGACACTCAATGGGATAATTTGTTCATTGTTTCTAAATAGAAAAAAAAATCTACCGTACTGCCATCCGCACAAAGCAGCGCAAAGCGGTTAGTATGTGCCGTAAGTTGCAAACAATATCAGAAGACGAGGTAAAGGTGGGCTGAGAAAGCTGTCAAAACTGGCTAAAGCAACCAAATGTACACGTATGACCAAATAAAGTTGGTTCAGTGCTACAGTTTAAAATACTGAAATAGGGGCGTTGTTAGCAGACAACATGGTAACACCGTTCATGGGACAGCTCAACACTATATATAAAAAAGGACACAGTTTAAGGGACAGTGAACAAGTAGGTCCTGGGTGCATACAGAGATCACAAAAGATCCAGGGTCTCTGTTTAGTGTCCCAATTAAAGGTCATGTGGTGTAACGGCATGGTGCTTGGTCTATAACCCAGAGGTTTTGATCACTTCGATTTCATGATAAAGGTAACATCTAATTTTGGCCAAACTTTTTTTATTCGCACGCTCGCATCAGTTTTGGGGTTTAAAGAGGATGTCATCTATATAATCAAATCAATATGGCCTAAGGTTAGAATGACGAAGGACTTCACAGTTCACTCACTACACAGGTGAAAATGAATACCTAGCTTCGGCTGGGGCCATCCTTCAGATAGGACGTTAAATGCAGGTCCCGTGTTTATTTGGAGAGCCACGGCCCAAGTACGTAAAAGACCCCACCACACTTATCGAAAACAGTAAGGTATCTTCTCGGTGTGATTGGATCAAAACCATTCCGGCTATATGGGTTCGGGAATTTCCCGAGCAGCCCTGTATTATAAACCCCTGCTTCGCCTATTGAGTAAGTTAGTCGAACTTGCCGAAGCTCGATGTTTCTGACTTAGGGAGGAGAGAAGCTGCTACAGTGAGCGTTGTTAGCTGTCCAAAAGTGGTCAATTTACTTGCACTGAGCAAACTCGTTAAAAAATGCCGTCTCTGTCTTTTCTACACAGCTATTAGCTCTTCATGGGAAGCATAGCTGAAGCCATGCAGTACGCAAATGAAAAGTCGGACAAGTTGGGAGAATCTTCCACCTATATCGATCAACAGTACAAGGTTGTTGACAGTGAAAACTATGACAACAAGTCTAGCAAAGTGAAGAAGCAGCACAGGTGTGAGAAATGCAGCAAGCAGTTTGGTCGACTGGGTCATCTAAAGGCACACATGCGGACTCACACAGGTGAGAAACCGTACAGATGTGAGGAATGCAACAGGCGGTTCAGTCGGAAGAGTCATCTAAAGACACACATGCGGACACACACAGGCGAGAAACCCTATATTTGTGAGAAGTGCCGAAGGCAGTTCATACAACTGAGTCAGCTACGGGAACACGTACGAACTCACACAGGTGAGAAACCGTACCTTTGTAAATATTGTCTCAAACGTTTCAGACAGCTATCCCCTCTGAAGGTACACATGCGAACCCACACGGGAGAGAAACCCTACAAGTGCGAGGCGTGCAGCAGGCAGTTCGGTGAGATGGGACATCTGAAGAAACACATATGGTCTCATACTGGTGAAAAGCCATACAAGTGCGACGAGTGTAGCAAACAGTTCAGTCAGCTGAGTCATCTGAAGATGCATATGAGAACACACACAGGTGAAAAGCCGCACATTTGTGAACAGTGTAATAAGCAGTTCAGTCAACTAGTCAATCTGCGGACACACATGCGGACTCACACTAGTGACAAACCGTACAGATGTGAAACATGCGACAAATGCTTTCGTCAGCTAGCTCATCTAAAGGACCACATACGGACTCACACCGGTGAGAGACCGTACATATGTGAAAAATGTAACAAATGCTTTCGTCGGTCAGCTCATCTGAAGAAACACGCGCGGACTCATACTAGTTAAGGTAGACTGCCATTATAGTCTCTGTGAAGTCAAGAATTACATAACAGCATGTAGCTAGCTATAGTTCAGTAAAATAAAAACCACAAAAGTTAAGGGCAAACATAATCCTCAACAAGACTCTAATTCATTCTACATTCCGGCCATATTTTTGTTCGACTGGGGCAACCAGGAATTACACTTTGACCTTTCACCAATGGAGTAACCATATCATTGAGCTTGCCCACCATTTTCACTTTTGAAGACGACTCAACGCTTTTCTTGCGTTTCTTGCTTGTGTTTACTGGTAAAATTTCCTAACTATATTGACTGGCTAACGCGAACGTGACTGTATCACGAATTGGCCTTTTCGTGAACATGTTGTCTAAATCTCTCGTTATGCAAATCATCACAAGGGACATTGACTATGCACTCTCCTTTGTTAAGCAATCAGGTGAAACCTACCAAACCTTTTATACCCCCCCCCCCCCACTCAGCCACTATATGAACCCGTCTTGGCAGCTCTGAGTCTTGGCAAAACCGACCCTGAAGCCGTGAAAACACCCTGTAGTACTTTGGAGCATCAGCGTGTCTTGGTGAGTACTAACTACGGAGCAGAAGTTAGGCTCCAGCTGTTTTTTTGACGTTTTTGTTGTCGTTTTTATCGGGATATTTCTCTTGTACTCTTTCTTGATATCTCGCGACCGCTTGGAGAATAAGACGACGGTCATGTTTTTTTTTTTCTTTAACACCTTTATTTGTTGTGTTGTTGTTTATTTCCAGCTTCAATGTACAATAAGTACATACATGTTTCAGTTGATTAAACAATACATATTTTAGTCAGTTTCGAGGACAATGGATAACATGTTACATACATATTTCAGTCTTCAACATGTAAGCAGATGAACTGTGTAATAGAAAATATCGCACAAGGTTTAAAAAATTTGTATGAAGTGCAGCAAGCGGTTCACTACGCTGTCAAATCTAAAGAGACACATTCGGACTCACACTGGTAAGAGACAGTAGTCATATTATGTTGAGGTAGGGGCTTGTACACACTCGGCCTCATAGATCGCGCTGGTGAAAGCCTATCAAAGCCTGAATGAAAATTGTGTCATATGGTTCAGTAGTTACAGAACCAAAGCTTATTGTGAATGCAAATTCTGCTTCTGTTATAATTCGGTATCTATGTTTCTTCGATAAATGTTATAATGTTATTTTTTGTCTTTGTTTGGGGGGGGGGGGGGTTGAGGCATGCGCCAACTAGAATATTGTTGGCAAAAATTTCACGAGACTTCATCGTATCATAATCATATCTTAAGTGTTTGGCTGTAGCAAAATAACGCTAACTCGCGTAACCATCACTGGATTATATTATAGTATATTGTGGCATGAACCATATTTCGTTGATTAGAACTAGAAGTAGTGTGTAAAAGCGACCGATTTAAAAAAAAATGGCCAGACCATCACCGTTCATTTAACGTAATATAGCACTTAGTTATAGCCGTGTTTTCTTCGCTTCCAAGTTCTAATTGTCACTTTGTATTTGAGAAACGTACGGTTGTAAATGTACTTAAGTGTTTAGTATCTGATAGAGACATGTTAATTGTGTCTGCATCAAGGTGTTGCTAAACAATTCTAAATGTTTACATTGTAGTCTGCTAGAGATTTGTTAAATGTTCATAATCATGTTACACTTAGTTATAACAGTAACTTTGTTTTGGCCGCTTAGATCTAAGCTGCTAAAGGTCCAATTGTCCTTTTATATTTTACCGACTGTAAAAATACCTAAGCGGCTAGTATCAGCTGTAGCAAATATTTACCTGTATACGTATATCAAGGTGTTGCTAAGTAGTATTTGCCTATACTGGTGAGCAGTAGGCTGCTATAGGTTTGTACAATTTTCGTAATCCATCTTCGTCAATAAATTAAAACACGGCATTGCTCTTTGACAAGTTGTCTTTTTTCCATAGAATGGTGTCTTTTTTCTTCTATGTGACTCAGCATATATAAAATAGTAGCCTCTATCATAGATTCACGTGCCGCGGGAAAAATAGTAGATCTAAATTGGTCAAAAAGCACAGATGACGACATCCCTATGTAGCTATGTTACAGTCGGCAATATTTTGTTTCTCATAGGATACTTACTCAAAAAGTTACCAATAAAGGTTTCTTACTAATATTTTAGTGTTATAAGACTTCTGTTGTCATAGAATGACGTCATCTGTAGTTTAGCTATCCGCCATCTTGGATTATGAACCTTAAATTTTTCAAGATACATTTTTTTCAACATATAACGCTAAAACCCCATGGAAATGGATTGAAAACGTTCACATGAATGTTTTCTGTAAGAAAATACCACGTAGTGATGAAATCTGAGTGAAAATAAGCTTGTTATACTTTAAATCATGACATTGTCGGCCATCTTAGATTTTGACCAATTACGTCATCTCATTAGCATAATTTATGAATATTTAATCATAAATGTTTAACTAAGATGTGTTGGATATTGAAGATATAAGAAAAGAAGTTTAGTTTAGCAAGAAAATCTGAAAATCTGAAAATCCCATAGTTTAAACCAAAACTAGTGATTTTTGTAAAATTTGCTTTTCAGAAAAATCATAAACTCACCCAATTTTTTTCAAATTGTTGCCAACAATATTTTAAGAAAACTCACTAAGTTTGATTGTTCTAGCACAAGCCGTTTGGGAGCTATAGGAGGTCAAAGTCGGCGCAGGCACTTTTAGCCCCCCCCCCCCCAAGTCTGGATAGGGTTAACCCAGTGCACTTAACGCAAAGAGTATAGATGTCCATCCTTGTGTGATGAAAAGGTATTTCGGTTTAAATGGAATCGGGGATATCCCGAGCAGCCTTCGTAACCCCTGATTCCCTTATCAAGTGAGTTAGTCCTCACTCTTGGTGAGTAGCTAAACTGGTATCAATATTGATGTTTCTGACTTAGGGAGAAGGAATATGCTGCTACATATAGAACGTTTTTTTGTGCACGTGGTTCTTCTGTCGATCGGACAGATGAGGAGGCAGACAGGCTTTTTGCCTGTTTGCCTGCATGACCTGCACATGACTTTTTATGGTGAAGGAGGGGTGTGCAATTCCTTCTCCACCCTCTCGTCTACTGGAGCACTGAGTTTCACAGGGGCAACTGTATGCAACGTGTGAGGCGGCTCCAGCAGATGCAGCTTTGTTGTTTGGAGTATCCGTCTCCTAAGAGGACTTCCAACCAAGGATGTAAGGGTTCCTCCTACCCCCGACCCGCGTGCCATGGCGGGTGCCGCTCATGCCCGAACATGCCCCTAAGGTCTGTCTCGGCCACAAAGCCCCACCAAGGTCACACAACGCCACTAGCTATAGCCGCGGCTAGATACTCATTTACACCTGAGTTAAGTGAGGGAAGTCGTGTAAAGTGCCTAGAACGTAATATATATAGAACGTAAACCGTAGTTAAGATGCAACTTTAACTTCGTGTCTTTTGACGCAGCGATCTTTGGTAGAAATAACGTTAACCCCATCAAGACGGTGGGGGGAATGGCGGTGGGCCAACTTTCATGTCGCTTAACGCGAGAACAAGACGTCCGTTAGACTTCCCTAGACGAAGCATGGTACTCATTTTCACCTGAGCGAAGTGAGAAAATCCGTGTTCAGTGCCTTTCCCAACATCAGAGCCTGTTAGGGTATCCGAACCAAGAGCCTCTAGGTCTTTGGCCAAAAAATATGTGGCTGCTTCGTAACCAGGGAACCTTACAACTAACTAAACTAAACTTCAAACTGGAGAAAGAAAGTAAGAAAAATCACACGCAAGTGTTTTCGAAAAATTTCGAAATAACTAGAAGTTCACACGTCCCTTGAAAGCTGCATGACCTAGGTAATTTATATACTCCCTAGTGACTTACAGCAGGTGATTTTAGGTAACGCCTGGAGATTGTCAATACCACGTTCTTATACTCTGACGTCTGAGACTTAGCGTGTGTACCAGAACCCACCGCAAACACGACATGGAGGACCTTAGGGTATCAGTAATGATCCCCTTTGGGTATTATTAGGAGTTTTATCCCTACAAAGCCCCCATGAGAGCCCATAATGAGCCCCTGCGTCTTCTTATATAGAAACATGACAAACCCCATCTGGCACTAAGCCTCAAGGGTTGGAGAGAGAGGATCTAAGAAGGGCAAAGGCACGACAGATAAGATCCAGAGAATTGGAGACGATACTTATCAAAACACAAGACAGCACGTCGCGAACGTAGAGTTCTGAAAATTGAAGGTTAGGTTACAGCGAGTAAATTTTATGGATGGCATCCCCTGCAGACTCCAATGAGAGTGGGTAAAAAAGTAAAAACATAAGATACAAGATGATAAAAAGTATCAGGATTTTCAGAATTTAAGTTTGAAGTTTTCTAGCTTATCTTTAAGTTATTACTTGTATGTTTATCTTTCTTTGGCGTAAATATAGGTCATGTTGATTTGATTCTATTATCTAAAAGCATACCAATTGTCCACTGTTTCTAAATTAAGCTACAAATTGATTAAAACATAAATGCCACAGCTGCAGTATCAAAAGACGGAGAAGATGTAGTAAGTCTATTCCAAAGCCAATGAAAATGATGTGAAAGATGAAACATTGGGAATCTATTGTTAATTTAACCATAATCTGTGTGTCTGGTCGCTTGTCCAACCTTTCTGACCACTAAGATTTGTTTCAACATGAAGCAAGTTTTTCTGTTAAACGTTCTTCGCAAGCTCGCATCAGTTTTAGGATTCCTAGAGGACGCAATCCATATAATCAAATCAACATGGCCATAGGTGATAAAACTTACCAATTTGGCTTCTTTCCCAGTTCAGATTCTGCTGACGGCATCTAAATGAGGTTTAGAAAATGATATGAAACCGTAATCGCATCTTGAGTTGTCAATCCAGATGCCAAGATTTGCACCTCGGAAATAAGTTCCCAAAAGATAGGCTTCGAAGATTGACAGTTGCAGCTAGCGCTGAAGACACACCGTCAGATTGTCCATTAGAAAATCTACCAACAGCTACAGACCTGTCAACGGAAATCTTGATGGATGTCACTCACTTGATGTGCATGCTTTCACGAGGTCAGAGGTCAGCCTTAGCAATAACAGAAGGTTACTATGACTGGTCAATCATGTGCTATAAAAAGTTTTGAACAGAACTCAACTGTATATATTCTTAAGTTATAAGTTTAATAATAATAAAAAGTTTGATAAGTCTTCCAGTTGTCTTAATTCTTTATTTTTGGGTACATTTCCAAATACCCGAAAGGCCATAGTAAAATCCTGCCAAAGCGATCGCTGCCAAGGAACATAAATTTTCGATCTGAGGGATGGAGTTTAACCATATTCAGACCGGGCTTTTTTGGTCATCCCTGGACCGGGGGGGGGGGTTCTTTTGAGGCCCTCCACTTCTAAGTCCTATAACTCTAACACGACGCGCCATAGGGCCACCAGGACATAATATCAGCATAATATCTAACGAGTATTTGACGTTTGACGTTACGTTAACGTAAAATGACGTAATTATGACGTCATCAATTTGATTATATTGGCCGGACCCATGAAAAAAGGGTATTCTCAGAAAACTTCAAGTTATGCTACAAAAATGTAACAACAAGTGCAGATAACAGAACAATAATGGTTATAAAGACTTTCGTTGCCAATAGCAACATCAATGACGTCAAAATGACGTCATAAAATGACGTCATGCTCATCTAAGATGCGAGTTGGGCTCCGCCATATTATATCCACCAACTTGAATTTTTGAAATTAATTTTTTTGCAACAACTAATCACAAAGGGCAATGGAAATAGACTAAATTCATTCATTTAGATGGTTTTTGATGAAAAAATACCAGGTAGTTACAAATTTTAAGGGATAATAAGCTTGTTTTTCTTGATCTGGCCATACGGTCCGCCATCTTGGATTTTGGGCAGATGACGTCATCAAATTAGCATAATTTATACATATATAATTATGAAAGATATGCTAAATAATATAATATTTTATTTATGTAACAAAATAGCAGTAATATAGCAAATAAATGTGAAAAATATATTGTTAGGCCTCAAAAGCCCCCCCCCCCCCAGTCTGAATAGGGTTAAGACAGACTTGTATATTATTGCTGCTTACAGAAAAATGATTTGAAAGGTTCAAACAGTGTAAATACCAATGTTCTGTTGCATTTCAGTTTTATAGCTTACAATTTTTTTTTTCTTTTAACTGTGTATGCCAGTATGGTAAATAGCTTAGGCCGAAATCACGAAAAAACTAACTTAAAACAAGAAATTCCTACATACTGATCAACTTTTTTTTCGGGGCAGCTATCGAAAATCCAAGTCCTGAAACTTGTTTTCAAGATACAGCCTTTTACCACTTGTTTTGACCTGGAAGAAATACAATTTATGCGTCTGGAACTACTCACTGTAAAGTCCTGAATAAAAAAGAAACTCGAGAAGTAATTGGAATTGATTTCAAGTAATTGGATGAGGTCATCGAAGTTGTGATTTTTTTGTCTTGGAAGTCTTGGGCGGACAATGGCAAAGATTGGCAACCAAGAAAAGAAAATTAAATTCCTCTGGATCAATAAAGCACTCGGTTGATAACTAGAGCATGCGATAGGCAGAATATATATAATGCATGTATATATAAATGTTCTTTTTATGTATTGTCTATGTGTTTGTCAGCAGGGCTAGCCCTTTGTAATAGCCATAGGCTAGTTGGGCAGCCCTGGCTGTGTGTTCGGTGCAGCCAAACCAATGAATAAATAAATAAATAGGCAGAATAAACGGACAGAAATTGATAGTAGAGGCTAACAGCATGCGCACGTTTACTAAAAGATTCACATCAAATCAGTCTTTTTATCACCTTTGATTCACACCTGACGTCATTGTATTTCTAGTTTCCGGAAAGCCATGCCACGCAGTGAATGAAACATGAGATGAAGATCGGTGAGATCGAAAGAATATTTATGGCCAAACTTTCCCTTATGTTGTAACAAAACTCAAATCGTTGAAATAAACAAGTCTCATGTATACGTCAATCATTACTATAACGTTACCTGTTGACCATGGGCAGCATCGTGATTAGTTGCTGACGGCTGGCAAGCGCTAACGCAGAGAGAAGGACATATCGCAGGCCTGTACAGTAGGGTTGTTATTTGACACATGCAAGCAACATGCGGGGCTGGCATTAAAAGGAAAAAACAAACACTATTATTGATACCCTCTCCACGTAATAACTCACAGCAAACAACCATACTTGTCAGAGAGTACATAGCTACACATTGCAACAATTTATTCTATCTCAAAGTGGTATATAGGCACTTTACAAAGTCATTACTTACTCGTGCACTGGCTTTGCCTCGACCATTTATCAGGCACTGGTTTGCAGCGTGTCCTTATTCACAAACACGTTTCAAATTTTGTGTTCCAAGACGCGGTTGGATTCAGCCTTCGTGAGCAATCATGCAAACATACTAAGCTGTGGAATTTTAAGCTGGTAATCTTCATGGTATTTTTCTACCCACGAAGATTTGAAATAGTTCAACCGTTGACTGGATTTTATAGGTACATATGGTATACTGTGCTGTGTGCTCAATGCGTGCCTTTTACATAAAGATTAACAAAAAGTGCACATGTTCTGGCAAGTTTTTTGTTTGTAGAACGGAGGTTAATTTACAATATTATAGGGGTCTTTGATAATATTTTTGAAAGTATAACATTAAAGAAAGATTGGAATATGAATAGAGCTTCTTTTATCTATCCATTGCGTTTTTATTACCTTGGTTCATTTTCATTTTGCATCCTTGTGTGCTTGACTGTATGAAGATGAACATTATAACTCAAGAAAACAAAAATGTAGTATTGTCATGGAATTTGATACGTGGTTTGGTATTGTTCTATTCAAGAAATTACTAGGTTTTTGGCTTCCTAGCAAGCTTCTTAGGTACTGCATTAGAACTTCTGGTTTCAAGTGTCTTTTTTCTCAACATGCCATTGGCCATGGTGTTTATGTGATAAAAATAGCTCTTGTTTGTATTTTTCTACTGTCCACCTAATGATATTGCTTTGATGTCTTTGAATCTTTTTGCTGATTTATTTTTCTTTTGTTGGAATTTGGTACTTGAAGAAATTGTGTGGTGTATTAAATTCTATCAAGCATTCCAATTCTAATCTAATATACCGCATGCTGCGCCTAATTAAAACAAAGGATCTGATTAAATTGTGAGATTAGAAATATACAAACAAAGGTAATCGGGCATAAGCTTTGACTTCTTATGGTTTATTAAAGAGACAGATTACCCTGAAAACCAGCTGTCGACGTTTCAGAAAGAAAAAAAAAGTAACAGTCGCGAGTAAATGCATAATATTTGCCTTTACATGCTTTACCTAACAAACTATTGTTCGGTTAAATCTTATTCAACACATTCGTAAATATCGATGACCAGCCCCTCTATCTCAGTCCTGCCACCTGCTACATTAATACCCCTAAACGCCGGCTGCTACTTTATTTGTAGGTATGATGACAGGTGTTTTATCAGGTCATTAGACTTATTTCTTTATTATTATTATTGTTATTGGGTGGGCCGACTATTCACTCTTTGCAGCCATGGGCTGAATTGCGAGGAGCTTACAATAGGCGGGGCTAAATCGCAAGGGTCTGGAGCGAGCTGCCATTCGGCGCCACTCATGTGACCTCAATACGACAGTAATTGTCCCAGGTGCGGCCAAGGTACTGTAGGTTTTGAACCGCTCACACCGCCCAATCGCACATGTGGCGGGCTCTTTAACGTGCCTGGTATGGCTCTCCCCAGACACGGGACCGCCATTTATCGTCATATCCGAGGGACGACTCATTTTCACTTGAGTAAAGTGAGGAAAGTCGTGTAAAGTGCCTTTCCCAAGGGCACAAGATCGGCAGCACGGCAGGCGGATTCGATCCCGCAACCTCTCGGTCACGAGGCGAACACAACACCACTGTGCCACGCGGTTTTCTTTGAAGAAAATGTAACAAAACCACATGTTTCCCCGACATGATCATACATAATTGTGTGGACGTACGACTGAAACATATGTCTACTTGAAATAGAAAATAGTGATAGCTAATTCATCTTTCTTTCAAAACTGTTTCGTTGAGGGAATCCGAAAGACTTAATTCGACTGAATAAAGTCATTACATTGTCCTATTCACTGGTATTTTTGCTCACTAATAGATTTAGCCCCTGTCTGTTCAGTAATTCAATTGTATGATAGTGCAGGTCTTTATACCTACCCGTCTAGAGACGTTGTGTAAAGACCCAGTGTTCTTACAGACCCTGTCCTTAGTGCTGAATACTGAGTAGCACATTACACAAAGAAAATACCTACTCCCACAAGTTGAAGTAGTTCAGATATGTTAAGCATGGGGCAACTAGAATCGTTCCTTGAATTTCAACAGTTGTATAACGCAATGCAGCTTGGAAAGGACTTTAGGTCCTTTATTCTAATCCCAGTGGTATCGTAGTATAGCAGACAGTTATTAGTTTTTTAAAACTTAATTTGTTTGAGAAAAGTGTGGGCAGAGCCACGGATGTAATCATTTAGAAGAAACATCAGGTCTTCTAAAAAGGATATTGTATGGTTTGTACTCTTACGCCTCTAAGGCTCTTTAACGCTGTGCGAGCATATATTGTATGTTTATACCGAGGTAGGTGTAAAATGAAGAATTATTCTACGGGGACCCATTATCACCCATTAGGGCCCTTCTCCTTCTTTCACTGAATAACATTCACCAGAATTAATATTCATATGTTTCCTTTAAAAGCTCTTTACAAAAGTTGTTAAAAGTTGCGATGTTTGTCTAAACGCTTGTTTGACGTGGTTTGACAAATGATATTGCGTAGTCAATTTCAACAACACGTCCTTGGTGTCACGTGAAATTCACATGATAAATGCATGGCAACAAAATTTCTACGAGCCAAACGGTAGCGCCGATACGTTAGCTGTACCAAAATTCTGCCTCCATTGCAGGCAAAGATGTATGTGCATCTTTTGAGACCTTGTTTCACCCCGGCTTGTGTAAGAACACTTAACAGGGGCAATTTTCTCCAACGCCTTTGTGGCGGCGTACACTGAACACCTTCTAAATTGCCTTGGAAAAATCCGTCCAGTGTCATCTCGGTGAATGGTTTGGCGTTGAACTTAGTCATTATGACTAAAAGGATAGTACAAAAGCGAAGTGAAAAGTTACGTAAGAAAAAAAGCATTGTGAGGTGTATGCGAATTTTTTTACGGCATATGCTATTCCGTGTGGTACCTATAGTGACAAATAGATTAGCAAGTTTCCTTCCTGATTTAGTAGCAGGGTTTTATTTTTACAGAAATGGGTTGCTGGACATTTCCCTTAAATGTGCTCAAAGCACCACTTTGAACACAAATGACCCCCATTTCACGTCCCTTACAAAAGACGGATGCATCCCCAACGTAAATATCCTATCCGAGATTGAACCAGATTCTTCCAGTTACCAACTAGTTGGAACCAGAAGATCAACAGTGAGGCTGCTACCAGTTGAGCTACAGGGACATTCCTTTAGCTTTATAGTATCACAGCGTCTGTAGTATCACTTTGGCAAATTTCCCTTTTGATAGCAAGAACATTGTGTAAAATGCTGTTAGTATCCATAGATAACGCAATCTCTGCACCTTGCAACTTGATGAATTGGAAGTAACCATATCTGCGTCAGTGCCTACTCCCAAAGCTATAACATTATATAGAAAACGGCTAACTTATCTTTAGGAACTATAATTACGCCCTTTGTACTGAAGTTCCTCGGCAGAGACGACTCTTATTTTCTTCAAAGAAAGCGGGAAGGAAGTCCGACCACGTTTACTTTTAAAGCATTTACGTCTGCGTTGTGGCGCGGACTTGAAAGACTGGTATTGATGTGCGCAAATTTCTTAGACATAACGTGGCTCGCATACGTACATACACTTTACAGGGGCTTCACATTATATGAATAATGTATGGTTACAGCCGTCAAAGCGAATCTTTAACTTCCAAACGTGTTGAATGCAAATTGTTGAAATATGTTGCTTGTTGGTTCGTTTTTTCTCATCTTGTGGCCATGTTGATTTGATTATATGGATCGCAATGCGCCTATTTACTTTAATATGTTCAACCATACTTTGAATCGTAAAGGCAGTGGTAAAATAGCAAAATTAACATATACTGCAGATTGAAAAGAAAGGAAATATATGGGGGAAACATTATAGTAATTTCACAGAATACCAACTTCAATTTCAGGGTTTAAGAAGAAGACATAAAAGAGAATGTTTGAAGAATAGAAAGTACGATATTGCGTATTGTATCAGTTGAACCTGTCTGACCTCTTTGATTTCACTATTTTTTGGCCATTTGGCCTCGCATCAGTTTTAGGGTTCCCAGAGGATGTCATCCATACAATCTAATCAACCTGGCTTAAAGTATATGTTACGGAAAAGATTGCGATCAGAAAAGATTGTTCGCAGAGATCGCAAAGAAGATCATGTAAAATACAGTTCTCTCGTTGTTGATCCCCGAGAAGAAGCAAAAGTTTTTAAATTTGATCCGTGTACTTAAGACCAATAGGTTGACTTGAAATAAAGGAGGTATAAACGGAACATCATCCTAACACATGCATATCTGTGTGTAGATATAAGATTAGGAGGAGAAAACTACTTGAGTTAAGAGGTAAGGAAGCTCACGATGGACAAGACAAAGTGGAGAGTTGAAGAAAGATTGCAGCTGCAGACCACCGCAGTCCAGACAACTGCAGCAGAAGAACACATTGGGCTACTACTATATAAGAGAATAAGTTTGGAGGGAGGGGGGGTCTTTGTGTTACAATTCGTGCATCCGACACATTGACTAAGAAAAAGCTTTGGATCCTTGTTTGTTAGTATCACAAAGATAAGTTGGCGTAGGTGAAAAACATAAAATATCCTGGGTGTGTTATCGTTCATGAAATAAATGTTATTTCTCACTAGGTGTTGTGTTTAGCGAGGGCTCAAATATCAGACTCCATATGCTGGCGCACTTGAATACAGACACAGATCAGAGAGGAGATGTAATATTAGCTAGAGTCCACCGTATCATGAGCTTTCCTACGTGACATGGGGTCGCAGACGTTCTGAATGAATGATGGCTGTAGAGGCAAATGGTTTTAACTTGCTTTACAATACCCAAGGCTAGTAGCAGTCTAGTTGATGGCATTCGCAGCTTGTACTTACATGAAATTGCAATACATAGTCCAAAAAAATGCGTGCATCTAATAATTGAATGCGTCGATGTAGGTTAGACATCCAAGTAATAAGATACGCCAAAAATTAGTTACTCAAGCAACTTGTTATTATACAACATGGGCAAAAAGATCTCTTCAGTGTCACTGACGAAAACTGCTGGATAGCAGTTGAAACGTCTGACCGTTTCCGAAACCATATCCAGTTGCTTGGGTAACTACTTTTGAGCGTATAATAATGGAATGTCTTCCAAACGTGTTTGGTTGCTAAAAACATAGCATAAAATGTGAAATGAAGTCAACAATAGGTAGTTCAGGTTACTTTGCTAGTAATAGTCTAGTGGAGAGCAGCTGCAGCTAATTGTACATACTGTACATGAATATATACAGCACAAAGACAAAATAATATACGTGTAGATCTAATACTCGGGTTTGAATGAAATGCCCCCCGTCCCTAGTGAAGTAAACAATACAGTAGCATTTTCACACAACTACGCATGTTCAGTAAAATGTATTGTGGGCAGTATGTGTTGAATTCGAAGTTCCTTTACATGTGAACTTTTCTTTAAAAAATTGTCTCTATTTGCATAACAATGTCCAAAGGCGTTTTTTTATGCCTCAGAGGCCTTGACCTATGACATATCACCCACAATGCATTTCTCTGCGCATACGCAGTTCGAACCCCGAATCCCCTTACTTAATTGCAAAATTACGTTTGACATATTTCACCGCATTCGTGTTATTTATACTCGTAGCCTATTTGTCATCACATTACCATTAATCATCAATATTCATGGTACAAACCAAACATACCCAGTGCCTAGAGCCTTGAACAAATACTCAAGGGGCTCATCGACACTTTATTAGTTTTTACTGGTATGAAATCCTAGGATTATCTAGCATAACGCTGTGCAGATACAGGCAAAGCCTAGAGCATGACTGGAATGTGAAAATATAAGTGATATTATAAGGATTGTTCCATTAAACAACGGAGGGATCATATATCACTTCTTGACAATATTCCAAAGGTAATCTTATTTTCTAGGAAGAATTGAGCAAAATTTTAAAATTTGAAGATTTATGGAATTATGCAATTTTCCAAACCTACTTGCTTGGAGACTAGACCAAAAGCAGATACTTAACTTATCATATGTCCATGATATCCGATTAACAATAAATGCGGCAAAACCCAACTATATCAACTATCGTAGAACATTTTATAGTTAAACTACAAAACGTAGAGCATTTCAGAAGTTTGTATATTTTCCAGGTATTTCAGAACGATTGTTTGAAGTTCAAACAAAACAGTCAGAGGCGGAAGCTGAAACTATACTTGCACACCAGGACGTGCCGACTTGTATTGATATACAATAAATATAGATATTTGTAAAGCATTGACAATAGACATTAGCAAACATACGTACATCGTGGGACCACAATTTTATTCGCAATTGGCTCCAGACCTGCTACAAATATAATTGGCACGAAAATCTACAGTTTGAATCTATATTTCTGATAGATTACTGACACATATCGCTGGTGTACCTCACTTAGATTTTATACTGTTGCCTGGATTTACTGTAGTAAGAAAAGATCGAAATCATTGTCCCGAGGTTTGTCTCTTTCCAAAATCAAATCGATCGCAATATGGAACAACTGGCATGTATGGGTTCTTATAGTCACAGATAGAATATATTTGTCGTTTTGTTTTAGATTATTAGTACTTTGTGAATCGTCTATTCTAATTTCGCAGCCAAATGCTAGATTGTGAGGAGCTTACAGTAGGCGGGGCTGATTCGCCAGGGTCTGTACAGGTTGTTATACGGCAATAATTGTTTCAGTTGTGGCCCCAAAAATGATGGTTTTGAGGACCTCTATCATTTTCTGTAAGTGTTTTGGGTTTTTCAACGTTCTCGAGTAGTGGCTCTCCTTAAAAACGGGTCCTCCATTTAACGTCATATCCAAATAATGGCCCTAACCGAAGCTAGGTACTCATTTCTAACTGAGTGCAATGCCTTTCCCACTGGCAAAATATCAGTAGCATATACAAAATACAATGTATCAACTGATAAAAACCAATGACCTCTGGATTCTAGCCAAACACACCCTGCCGTTACCCTACACAATAAGTGACTCGGGCCAAAGAATAGCCTAGCTGCAGTATATACACACACACGCAAGGGGGCGTGTTGGGTGAAGGACGCCTATGCAAATTTCCCGGGATTTACGCATATCTCGCCTACAGTTGACTTCCCCCACCTGTAAGTCTCTTGTTCGGCCCACCAGCCAGCTATGGACCGCCCCATGACGCGCCTTTGGCAAACTCATTGGCGCTCTACCCTGTCTTACAAATTCATCCTACATGTTTAGCAAGTAATACTTATGTAAAGCGACTGACACGTATCTTGTGTTCAATCTCTCATAGCTGGAACGTCTAGTTCACTTAGTACGTAGTGCCACCGCTACCATAAAATTCTTCAAAATTCTGCTCTTTTTTGTTGCTAAACGAAAGAGGATAAACCAAGGATGAGTTATTATCCGACCGAGTTTCCTTCGACGCTGGTGACTCGAGTTTTCGGGTCGCCAACGATGGACGCTTTCGTTACGTGGAACGGGACGAGAGACGAGAACGCTTCGGCGACCCCCTCAACTACCGCCGAGGAAGGATCCGCCCTCGGCACGGTGGTCCTAGAGATAACGGCGATGTTGCTGATCATGCTGGCTACTGTACTAGGAAACGCTGCCGTGTGTTGGATGGTCATTTCCAACCCCAAACTCCGGACTGTGTCCAACCAACTCGTCTTCAACCTCGCTCTCTGCGATCTTCTTACCGCAGTGGTCAACGGTCCCATAACGGTGGTAGTTCTCGTCTCCGAGAAGCGTTGGAACATGGGCGACGCAATGTGTGCTATCAACGGCTTTACCACGACGATGTTCGGCTTGGCGTCCGTCCTAACTCTCGCTGTTATATCTCTCAACCGGTACGTACTTTTCCTCTTATTTTTATACACAGCATATCATTTAGCATTAGAGCAGAAAATTGGCGATTAAAGATTACAAAATGATGTATGAATAGAGATTTTGTAGTACATTTTGTGCCAAACCGAGCTAAGTACAGGTCACAACAAAAACAACACGTACACATCCTTTTCTAAACTACCCCAATGCAGTGTATATATTACGTTCATTTTAACCATGTATACCCGACGCATTATTAGTCGAGAGCTGACCCCATAATGTTTAAGTGCCCATCTGTCAACTATGCCGGACGTAGTTTTGTATTAACTCTAACGGTATCCAGGCTTTTCTAGTTAATACAACCCTTTCAACAATACACACAGCCAGAGCACCCGAAATCACATGTATACGCCATAAACCTAATCCTAAAGCCTATTTGTTTCTAACGCCAAGAAAATATGCTATTTGTCTTTGTGTTCGTGTCTTTTTGTATACTAAAAATGGCTCGCTACGGAGTTTTCTCTCGTTTTACTTTGCAGTGTGTCCGTCTAATTGACGCAGTCCTCTTAATTAATTTGTAGAACAGAAACCTTGCAAATTAAATTACACGAATCTCGAATTTGCTCGCTTCATTCTAGGTCTAATTTGAAGAAAATGTTAAAAGGTTATGTATGCCATACTGTGCACAAATCTTGCGTGTGTGCTCAAATCTCAGTCCTAGTGATCAGATAAACCCTTCGAGTTTTCACTGAAATATTTCAACCGTAAATTTTTAGGTTAAAGATTTGTTCGGCTGATTTATAAGAAACCTATTCCATAATTAAAACCTCACTACGACTACAATAGGATATTTAAAAACCTAGTTTTATAAAAGGAATATTATGCAAAATGTAAACGTGTGATTGGAAACTATACATACAGAGCGCAATTAAATTCGCTGTTACCTCCATAAAAATGGAGGTATTGTTTTAGGTGTGTCTGTATGTCTGTCTGTTTCCCCGTTCGAGTCTTCCGGATATTTGTATCGGTGGAAATCGTTTAGAGTAAGGTTTTAGATCACAGCGCGATCACAGCAGCCTTGCCGCAATCGTGGAATTGATCCACCAATGACAGCGAAAGAATCTATCGCAAGTGTCTACCGCAAATAATTCTTGTTAGTTTTTTGTTTAGTCTGACCCAATTATGATAGAAATTAATTCTAGAACCAATGTATGAGTACAAATTGGCCGAATTACACTAAAAACCGTAACACGAGACAATTCCTTAGGGAAATAAAGTCTAACTGTCATGACCGCAAGGCCCATTGTGATGTATTGATATTTTTCACTAATAAGCATATTCAATTATACCCAACAAAATGAAAACAAGTTTCCTCTATTTATTAATATTTTTCACTAATAAGCATATTCAATTATACCCAACATTATGAGAACACATTTCAAACTACCTTCCTTGTCTTGCTAGTTTTATTATGTCAATTACATTTTCGAGAAATTAATATTTATGTCTTATTAATGAGTGTCTCGCGAACGATATTGTCTTTCTAATTTTTCATTAATTACTGATTCGATGAACATGATAGATTTCCAGTGATAATTGGTCTGCTAGATACTATAAAATGTAATTTGTTTGTTGTGGCTGTATGTGTAATTTTTTTTTTCGCGGTGGCTTCCTTTATAATCGTAAACTTAAAACCACTGGGTAAATGTTTGTCTTCTACATGCCTACTACCTTGCTTAAACAAAGAACTACAAAACAACCGCAAACGCTCCATTTTCTTCCTACCACAAAATCAAATCCAAGCAAACATTACCCCTTTTTACAGTATCACTTATGATGGTGACAAATTGACGTCGTTCTAAAAATAGAAATGATGACTCATTGATTTCTTGGAAAGAGTCTTTGTTGGATCCTTACATAAGCCTTCTTCTTGTCTGTCATGGACTGTATAGTCGCTCAGGCAACTAAGCCTGTCTAATGGACCTTTGTGACACAATCCGCACATATTACCAATGGGTTCATAACCCCTAAGCTTGTAAATGATGCATAACCTACTATCCGTTGTAGTCTAATCAGGTAATGGCATTGAAAACAAGCCTACAGGGATCTTTCAGAATTTCATAGACGAAAGCATATCGCTATTATGATAGGGTATTGCTTTTACGACTTCATATCTGTACAGTAAAGTATTGTGGCAGAAATGATAGGAGAATTCGCTCCAAATATCATGCGTAGATGTCGTGGTTGTATTGTGTCTACATGGACTGTGAACTATCAGAATTACATTACACGAAAGCATATCGCTACTATGAAAGGTTTATTGCTTTTACGACTTCATATTTGTAAAGAAGAGTATTGTGGATGAAATGATAAGAGAATTCGCTCCAAATGCTATGTAAATACAAAGTATTTGTATTGTGTGTGTTGTGTGTACGTAAAATTTGTTTGAACAATGCCTGTTTGTTACAAATGATTGGTATATTATTGTGAAAGGGTATGTGTTACTATGCACGTGAGGGGTACGTACTAGAGTTTCGGCCAGTGCTAGAGATAGCACAGTCATAGTACCATGGCACAGTACACACACAAAAGTAGGTCCGGGACAGTACATTCGTGCATCGTTGTGGAGAAAGAAGGTAGCAGCAGCTCTTCCTGGACCCTAGAATCTTTATGGACAACCCCTCTAAGTCATGAAAATTCTGTTACTGAGAAATGTCTGTTACACTGATGTTGGAGGCTAAGTTTCAATAGTGACAAAAAATCCTGAGCTCCTATTGGATGGGTTTGCAACGTGATTAAGATTCCCTTGCTCCTATTGGTGGATCTAGGAAATAGGGGTGTTGTATGGCTTCAAAGTCTAGGAGTCGGGAGGAAGCCCAATAAGGCTCTGACTGCGATATATTTTCTTGTGTAACGTTACACGAATGGAACAGTGTCACACAGATACTTGTCAAAACTGTAGAACTGTATTTTAGATTTAGCTTGACGACGAGTACATGCTGTGTTTTATTCAAAATAGCTTCTGACGGCTCTGGTCATGGTGCGATCTGCACAATCTGAAATATAACGAGGAAAGACATGTTGTCTATCCTGGAGTGTTCATTCTAGGGGGGCTTCGTGATCAGTATATAGAACTGTGAATGGCACATTGTGAAGTCTGTGTTGTTTCCGGGTTTTAACATTCCATTAACGTTGTTCATTTTTAGCGATGAAACAAAACAACCATTTTCCAAATTCTTGTAAGACAGCGTCGACTTTAGTACATTTCTTCTGGAAGGCTATGCTATGTGAAACTTTTGCTTGTCTTTTGTGAACAGATAACTCTACAAGCCGTATGAGGATAGGGTTGGGAAAACGGTCATATGCATAACCCTTATCGGCGTAATTTGGTATTGCAGCGGGATTTGGTGTTTTGGACTTGCTGTGGTATTGAATTTTGAGAAGTAGACAACTACTAGATCGAGAAGAGTGGTAGAGTTAGAACCCCCTAGCGGCTTTCCTTTGTAACTACAAGGTCCGATTGGTCCAGAATGATTTTTTAATGTACATAGTTTGATTGACTTGTAACAATACGATATTGTCGGAACATATGCGCCATTGCTTGTAAAGCGCAATGTACATAAAATTCGTCTTCAGACAGTACCGAAGGAGAAATCGAATTTTAAAAGACATTATCCTGCAAGACTAGAACATTATTGTACGAATGACAAGCTTTAGAGAGGCAAATCTCATACTGACAAGAAGAATTGTAGCTTTCAGGAACTAGGTTGGAGCCTACACCTCCGCGATCGCTCTTGCTTAATGTTTGACCCAGGGAGGACCCCATTTACGTGTAACAGCGAAAAAAAACTAAAAGCCGTTCGTGGTAGAAAAGGTTTTTCTTCGCCATTTGGTAGGCTGACTACTCTCTCTTTGCAGCCAGGGCCTGCATTGTGAGGAGCTTACAATAGGCGGGGATGAATCGCGAGGGTCTGGAGCGGCTGCCATTCCGCACTAACTCAAGTGAATTTGATATGACAGTAACTACCCCATGTACGGCTATGGGACTGTAAAAGTTTGACAGAACTTACCTTTCATTAAAAAGTGTAATGTCCCACGCTCTCAATAATGATACTAATGATAATGATAATATTAGAATTAATGTTATAAACGCATTGATAGAGAGCGACAAGATACTGATTCGTATCCATCAATATACGTTGATCTTGTCAAAAAACTTTTCATATGCGGAGTGAGTCCAATAATATGCCATAAAAGGTAACCTGAACGTTTTCCGGGAACTGGCCACCGCAGAGTATTTTTTCCTGGAAGGATTTACAGAACTAACTATGTATCAATCCGCCAGTCAGACGATCTCGCTGACAAATCTGGTTGTCTCCAAACCAATTTCATGCAATTTAAGTTTGCATCGACTGACAGACTGGCGCATCTCTATTGACAAGACGTTATTTTTCCGGCGACTTATCTTTTTTGCTTCAACGCAGAACTCATGAAAGGGTAGAAGAAAGGGTATGCCACCCCGTAAGGGGCGGTATAACCCCAAATGTGCTGTAGTACACCGTATGACTATGACTGGCTGAGAACTCATCAAATTATACAAATTTTGGTGCCTCGTTGTCGTTAGTGTTGTTGAAATCTCACTGCTAAAAATAAATGTACTGAATTCGACACGCCTTTCAAAATTGTGCCATTGGAAAGACGATTCACGACAATTTTTACACTCGACTAAAGTTTTGATAAGTCCTTCTGATCAGATGGTATCTCACCGCACTTGGGCACTCTAATACCATGTTACAATCAGGTGAATGAGGTACTTGTGCTTTCGGTATCTTCCTATTAGTAATTAAGCAATCTTTTGTGAACATTTAATTGCATTTTTCTTCATTAAAAGAGTTGCCATATCCAAATATATACTCATACTTATCCAACTATAAGCCTTGATGAAACAAAGTGAGCTAGAAAAATCGTCATAGGAAGCCATGTAAGCTTACATCCTAAATAATGGCTTTCTAGTGAGCGGTAATTTTTCTGCGTGCTGACAGGAAATGAGGCGATCCAGATTCCATTAAAAATGGATTTTTCAGACGAAAACCTTCCCTGTATACGTAGCAGCCTTAGCATGTGCTGTGAGGGCAATTGGTAGGTATTAATTTTGGAACCAGGCCAGACTGACACAGCAGGAGTTATGCTACGTTGATTTGAATATATAGGGGGGATCCTCTGGGAACCCAAAAACTAATGCGTGCGTGCGAATGAAAAATAGTCTTATCCCAAAAGACATTGTATTTATCTAAGCTGTCCGGTCAGGAAGGTAAAAAAAATGACTAAACACACCAAACAGAGTTTCTTTGTCTTCATTTTTTGTTTTTTCCCGTCTTCTTCATTTACCTTAGTATTGAGGTTGGCTAAAAAAAGAAGTTGCTTTTCTTATAAAAATCTAAGTGGTCAAGAGGGTTGAACAAATCAACACACAAAATTAATAAATTTTTTCTTTGACTTCACTTTTGTTCTTTCTCGTCTTCTTCTTTAACCTCTCAACTGACTGTGACATTCATTTTCCTATATTTTTTTTCTAATTTCTACGGCATATACTATTATTTGCTCATTCTGCAGCTGCTTGGAACGATTTACAAGCATGGTTGAAATATTTGTTAGAGACGGTTGAAAATATATTTTAAGAGACGGTTGAAAATTAATGCGCGCGCGGATGTCGTCCATGTATTTATATAAACGTGGCATAACTACTGCTGTGTCAGTCTGGAGTGTTCCCAAACGTTATACCTACCAATTGCCCTCACAGTACATGTCTAGGGCTGCTACCTGGAAGGTTTTCGTCTGCAAAACCTATTTTTGATGGAATCTGAGTCGTCGCAACTGCTGTCAGCACGCAGAAAAATCACAGCCTACTAGAAAACATCATTTAGGATGACAGCTGTCAAATTTTGAAAAAAAAAACTTTCTAGAGACGGCTGAAAATTGAAGCGCGTGTGGATGCCATCAATGTTATCAAATCACCATAGCCTTATGGTCGTCTGGAAGCTGTACATAGCAAGCAGGCTTCAGCCATTGATGAATACGTTGCAAATTCTCTTACAGATGACTGTGATTAAAATTGTCTAGACGCCTTGCCCCAACCATGTAAATCAAGACCTGAAAATTACGGCCGCCCTTTTTTCTCACTTGGTAGGTGCTGTTTGTAATGTTTATGGACTAGCTGACGTTAAAATACAGACCTGTTCCAAGGTGGACTTGTGGTTACGGTACGTTGTTGACTTGACTTGGAATGCGAAGGTTGTGAGATCTTGTTGAGTCTTCCGAAAATGTACTTTACACCTATTTCTTAACAATTGGGACCTAACACCGGCAAGAGATGGATCATTTTCGGAGTTCCCATGTTTGAGGAGAGCCACAATTCGAGTAGGTTAAATGATAATCATATTTATTGCAAATTCATGCCCGAGGGCTAATTGCATACAAAGTAAAGCAGTTGTGGTAAACATAATAATATTTAACAAAAAAAAAGGTAAAATGATATACATAGTTAAATCAAAAGGCAAAAATGACTAGTCTAAATCTATTTCTACTTAAGCTATTTGTTAAGATTCCACGAATTTCCACCGCACTTATCGGAAAGAGTAGGGACCCATCCCAAAGTAACTGGATCAAAACTTACAGTCCGGTCTTATTGCAGTATGTACCTACTGTACGAAACTGGTGTATCACATCTTAAGGTTTTGTTTAAAGGTGGATACAAAAAGTAAACAAAGAAAGAACTAGACATGAAGAGATGGAAATGTAGAACAATCAGATTTAAAGAATTTCTTATTACTAAGAGTAATACGAATTCCCCAGGGCCTATATTTGTGAAAAAAAAGTATATCTCTTAAGTCCTTTAGCGGTTTTCTAGATGATCAAAATTTACGGTCCCTTAGATTTTCGCTCTATGCATGCAGTAGTGTGCTTTTACGGAGTAAGGGGAATGCTTGAGGCATAATGTAATGGTTAGCCTCCACAGCGAGACTCGTCCTATCTAAACCTCCTTATTCAAAATTGCATGTGACAAACGGGTGTGACAATCTTCCCTACCTTCAGGTATACTCGAAACCCCCTACCAGTGCTGTGGCAAATAGTTAGAAGTGGCAAAACTTTATCTTGAAGCCCTGCCAGCGGTTACAAAAATGACCCCAAGTTGAAATGGGATCTAAGTCTAAGTCTATGAATATTCTGTCACCCGTTAGTACATAACTGTAGACCGATCTCTGTTGCTTATAGATGAAACATGAGTTAGTTTATTTTGGACTTAAAGGCCTAGGGGACTAGACTTTTATGTCGTTACTGAGGAGCGTATTACCCTCGGTTTAGGTATACTCGAAACCCCCAATCAGTGCCGTGGCAAATAGTTGAAAGTGGCAAAACTTTATCTTGACACCCTGCCAGTAGTTACAGAAATAACCCCGGGTTGAAATAGGATGTAACGTCTAAGTCCATAGTCTATAAATATTCCGTCACTACATCCATCAGTGCATATCTGTTGACCGATCTCTGTAGATCGATTATAGATGGAATATGAGTTGGTTCTTTGAAGAGTTAAAGTGGACTTACGTAGCTTTCATGTCGCTACTGGGGAGTGTATTACATTCGGTTTTGTTGAGTCTGGCAAGTCAGACTGTCAGGCGCTCACCGGTCTTAAGAACGCCGCTTAAGGTGGAATCTCACTGCACTTGAGGCACCAGTGCGACACTAGCTGCGAGGTTCAAAAGAGACTCAACTAATTTCAGAGAGGAAGAACGGTTTTCTTAAGTTTTGTGTATTCTGTTGTCTTCTAGATCATACTTTTACGTATTAGGCCATATCTAAATTATAAAAAAAAATGGCGTAGATAACATGACAATGCCACAGTGAACGAGACCTACAGTGCCGTACCCGTGCCCCAAGTGCAGTGAGAGTCCACCTGTGTAGTACGATTTGGTTATTGGGCCATATCACAAAATTTCTAACAGTAAGACGGATAGTTTATACTGAAGCAACTGAAATTCATTTTGGAAACATTCAGACATTTAAGATAACGTCTTTCGTCAGTGACAGTGAATTGATCTAGTTGAAGAGCAGGTTTTACATCCTAAATATGAATTGATATGCAAAGTGTTCGATTTGCGCAGTGGGCCTCATCACAAAAATGCTCACAGTAAGTCAAATAGTTTATACCCAAGCAACTGAATATGATTTTGGACACGTCAGACGTTTCAGATTAAATCTTTCGTCAGTGACACTGAATAGATCTTTTTGATAAGAAAAATGCATTTTTAATTGTTTCCACCCTTGAAATTGCTGAGCACATACAGTTAGTCAGGACTCATCTTACCAAAACTCATGCTTTTATAGCATTTTGAGCAAGCATTATTGTAGCTATATTTTGCACAAATCGCCCAAAATAAAAGAAGATCTTTACATAGAAAGTAAAATAGAATGGAATTTGGAGAATGTCTTATTAGTAAGAGTTATAGTCCCTTTATTTGTACAAAAAATGTATTTCTTCGAGAGTTAAGTCTAAATTTTGGACCTTATCCACAAACTTCACCCGGATCATCAAGCAACACACCTTTACCTCATTAAAATTCTTCTCACGTCGAGCAATCACTTCACAGCTCGCCGACAAAACGGCGCTTCCTACCAAAGGGAGATCACAGCACAAATAGCATTTTATCTTCCACCAAGTCACGCGTTTGAAGCGCACAGAAAGCCCATTATCTCCAAAGAGAAAGCACTCTCTCTTTCCAAGAAAAGGGAATGATTTACTTTCCTTTTCATTGCTCCATTTCACACACACACAGAAAGTTTGACTGGGGAAAAGTACTAGGAGCGCCACATGGGAAATAAATGGGGCCTTGGAAAGAATAAAATGTGTACAACAATTGAAGCGAACTTGATAGGGCGATGGAAACCTTTCTTTATAGTTTGCATCTGACTGGAATAATTTTCGTTATGAAATACGTGCAATGTTACTAAAAGCATCATCATGTAACAGTCTATGACCTGTGAGACCAAACTAAAACTGTCGTGTTACCGGATAGGATCCTACAGATAGTATCAAAATGATGTTTTCTAAAGAAAAACATAACATCAGTCTAGTTTCAAATCACTGTGTGAGCTTAGTTGTTTTACCTTATCATCCATTAGACCACATGTGACCATTTGTGCATTTTGCCTACGGGCATGAACATACAGCAAAGATTATTAGTTATCATTATTATTCATGATAAGGCATATCAAATCATGATATCAGTAATTTCAACTTCTTTATTTTCAAGATTTACAAAGATGAAAAACCTCTTGATATAAATTTCTGAAGATAAAAAAATATTAGGCCAGATGGAGAACCGGAAAGTTCATAAGTCCAATCATAAATCATCCAAAGCCCGAAGGAAGACTCTTTGCGGCGCATCAGATTTTAACAATGGAAAAAACGACGACGTCAAGAATTACAAATATGGCTTTTACTGAGGACAAAATGTTTGGAAAAGGAAAATCAGATATATGGCTTGATACAAGGACGCTAGACTGATAACAAGTAAATGATTTGATGAAGATAAAAGGGCCTAGATCGTCACGAAGATGAAAAGCATGAAAGATCAAAGAAATTACTGAACTAATAAGATTTGAAGTAAAACTAATTTGCTTTATTCAATTACTTCGCTGTAATGACTAGTCGTGACTAGCATGTAATTGAGAACATCTTTTGAAATACAAATTTTTTACTGGACATAATTCGTAGCTTGGGAAAATGACAGCTCAGAGACGTCGGTATTCCGCCGGTTTTGACATTATTTTGTCTTTTTTAAGAATCAGATTTTTTACTGGACTTACAAATGGAACATGAAAAAAATTCCACCTGAATGGCAATACCTGCGTGTAATACAGTAACAAACGTGCCGAAATGATTTCTTGAAATTGGACATTGAAGAAAGGAAATGCCAGTATTTAGGTAGGGGTCGATAAGATACTTATTACTTCGCTTTCATTTGTATTTTCACTTTGCAATTGAAATCAAATATATTTTTATTTGTTTTCAAAACAACCAAGACAATGTAGCACTGCACTCAAGTTGGTAACTTAATTTTGACAGTGCTACATACAAAGAACAGACACAAGAACGTTAACGTAAAAGGTAGTCCCAAAGATAGTTTTGACAACGACTTTTCTTCTCCAATAAATTAAGGGTACGTACTTACGCAATTTAGTATCTACGATTTTTATTATGACCATAAAATTAATCTGAGGAAAGATCTTTTTTGCTAGTGTAATGTGAAAAAGAATTGTGACAGAAAATGCGTCCTCCGAAATCAACAAATCTCTAATTATGATGATATTCGGCTGATAATATTCTGTGAGCTATAAAAGCTTGATGTCTTCTCATTCTGGACATGCACGTTTGTGTGTATCAAGCAACGATCATGCGGTGTTACATCCCAAATTTGCCTCTTACGAAAAGCGCTTCTGGGATGGAAAAAAACTGGGATAGATCTTGCGGTCTGCTATCTGTCTTCCTTGATGAGTTAAAACTGGCAAGCCATCAGCCAATCATATATCCCCTCCTATTGCTGAAGGGAACGCTACCAGTCAATCAATTTTCTCCTAGACCCTAGGCGTTCACGTGATTGGTTGCTGACGTTCAGACAACACTAACGCCATCAGGAGGACAAATAACAGGCCATGGCACTGGGGTCATGGCTTGAGATGTACAAGCGGTGAACCGGCATGATTTTTGTAGGGAACGCTACCAGCCAATCAATTTTACCCTAGACCCTAGGCGTTCACGTGATTGGTTGCTGACGTTCAGACAACGCTGACACCGTCAGGAGAACGAATAACAGGCCATGACATCGGGGTCATTGCTTGAAATGTACAAGCGGTATACCTGGTATAACTGCTGTAGGGAACGCTACCAGCCAATCAATTTTCCCCTAGACCCTAGGCGTTCACGTGATTGGTTGCTGACGTTCAGACAACACTAACGCCATCAGGAGGACGAATAACAGGCCATGGCACTGGGGTCATGGCTTGAGATGTACAAGCGGCGAACCGGCATGATTGCTGTAGTGAACGCTACCAGCCAATCAATTTCCCCTAAAACCGTAGGCGGCCACGTGATTGGTTGCTGACGTTAAGACAACGCTAAGGCCGCACCGTGAACGCCGTCAGGAAGACGAATACCAGGCCATAGAGCACCAGGGTAATTGATTGAAATATTCAAGCGGCGAATCTGGTATCATACTTGTTGTAAGGAACGCTACCAGCCAATCAAGTTTACCCTGGACCTTAGGCGTCCACATGATTGGCTGTTGAATTTTAGACAACGTTATACCGTCATGAAGATGAACGGCAAGTAATTGCGCCGGGGTAATGCGCAATGCGCGTGCAATTGCGTCATTGCTTGAAATGAACAACCGGCAGACCAGGCATGATAGCATGAAGCTCAATATATGAATTTTATCATTTTATACATACTCGTATACAGTATAGTTTGATGGGTCAGTTGCCAGACAGATCGTTTGAATGGTCTGCATATGTACAGGCAAATATTGCTGAATCACAATCATTATGACACAAGGCTGACATTGATGTATTGAACCATAGGATCATTCCGGTCGATATTCCAAGAAAGATGGATAGGAACCTTGGAGCAGGCATTAGCTAGTCTTTTGTGACTTGCTCTTGTCGCTTGTATCTATCGATTTTCTGGCAATCTATGCAAATGACAAAATTATTCAGTTACTGACGAAAGATTGTTGATGCTACTTGTGTTTGTATAACTGGTATATCACCTTTCCACTTAACACACCGGCTAGTGTATCTGTCTCTAAAAAGCCAGTATGATGGCTCTTCGTTTTAGCACACCAGCTTCCATGTATTTATAACTATTGCGTACTCGACCTTAGATACAGTCCTTCTGGTGCGTTAGCATTTGTCAGCAATTTGCCAATGAAATCATCTCCTTCCTATTATTGGACGGAAGGTACGAACCAATCACGTTGCCTCTTGAGCGTATGGGGCAACGTGATTGGATTGGAGGACTGCCTAAAGCTAACGCAGCAAAAAGGACGGAAGACAGACCGTATCCCTAATATTTTTTTTTTTTGATACATACAAGTGGCTGACCTGACATAAGAGGATATATGAATGCCACACGTTGCAATGTTTTAATATTTGATGTTTTTCCCCCACATACAGATTCGCCATGATCGTCCACCCACAGAAAGCCGGTCGATGGTTCAGCGTGTGGAAACTCCGAGCCATGATATTTGGTGAGTACTATACCTTTTCCTTTACCTAGCAAAATCCTCATGCCTGGAGTCCGGGGGTTTTGGTGGCGTCCAAAACAAGCCTCCTATCTCTTGCCTTGCCAGAATTAGAACACTTTGCCAGTGATGTGCCAAATCTTTCGAGGTCCCCCAAGGCTCAGTTTACGGCCCCTTGCAATAAATGAGTGGTGATGTTACCCGCTCCTGTGAGTGCAATAGTCTCTCTATACAGCTATGTTAAAAGACATATCTTCATCTAGCTGATGCATCCAAATAACGTCCTATTCGCAAAGCTACTTACCAAACACACCGGAAGGAGATCTAATTAAAAGATGTCACCGAAGCTGCTTTGCAACGAGATCAAGACATGCTGATTACTATATAGGTAAACTCCTCGAGTTGAGAAGAAAAGGAGGCTAAATCTCTCCCAAAGGTATGTGATGAAAGTTCTAGCTGCAGCGAATATCGATTTTATTTGCAAAAGGGGTCATGAGGTACAGATATGATATCAGGAGACTAAACTGGATGAAAACAAACCTTTAAGTAGCTTCGCGTGTACAGTATAGAGACCTAGATATCGGGATTTTCATTCGACGCAGTTGCTGTGCAGACATGTCAGGAACGACAGTACAGAGACACTATACCTTCATTGAATATGTACAAGTTTTTGCGTGTCTTTAATTGGCTGTTGTTCAATCAATTATGAACTTAAGGTTTTGATGAACATGGCATGTATCCATTGATCCCTTTCTCCCACTTCATGGTGAACATAGTTGATGTATAGAAAACAACAATTCCATTACTTTAAATACACAAACAAAAAGACCAATTACAATATCTACATGTGCATTACCAGGCTATTTTACTAATCCAATGGCGAAGTATGTTTGACAGTCGGCAAACAAAGTTGATGAATTACTAATTTAGCCAACTCTTAACTCCACTTCCTGTTACTCCACAAATGTGACCTTTGCCCTTTACTTTCTACTGCTCTAAAATCGTGTTAAGCATAAGAATATAACTGCAGAAACACAGACAGACAGACTATCAGTCATAATGAAATGAGTACGCCCCTTCCTTCAACAAAAAAATAAACATTGAATATGAATAGACTTATAAGGTTGGCCGCACCTAAGTATTCATGAAATGTTGGCCGCACCTAAGTATTCATGAAAGTGTTATATTTGGACCTAACCTTGCAAAGTTAGCAGAATGATTCATTTGGCTTTTAGTATATTCGAACGACAGGAAACTTAAGACATCCGAGCTAGTTTAGATTGGGATATTGCTGTGCATCCCTTTGAGACAGGAGGCACTTAGAGTCCAAAACAACTCCAAAAGCTCTAACATTTTTGTGACACCGACGAGTAGTAAAAGATGTAAATGTCTTATCTTTCTGTCTTTGCACTAGTTTCACTTGCAGCACTTAGGGACATTGACCCTAGCCAACCCCATCGCCTTAGGCATAGTACGCAGTGATGCCAAGAAAAACGAGAGAGGATACATCCCACAAAAACTCTCAAGGCACCGATGTAAGCCAACGCACCGTAATTTAGAAAGACCGATCCGGCCATTTGGCATAGTTTGCCCGTTAGCCCAAATGGAGTATGGCTGCCAAACTACCGAGCGTATATGTACCAGGGCAATCCTAAAGTTACATGTATGAGTAGGAGTTAATAATAGGTCATATTACACGCATTAGGACGCCATTTGTCGCTGTCCCCAAAGATATGATCTACGCTTCCTGTCCATTTTTTCTGTCCAACGTGTGCCATTACTTGGGTCATTATTTAACTCATTCTACCATTCTATGTCTTAATTATATTACATCAAGGACCAATCAGAGTTAATGTACCGGAAATTTGATCAAAGGCTCGTACAAACAAGTGGTTTAATGTGAGCCAATAATGTAGTATTCGTATGTAGTTTTGGATGTGTAACCACCACTTTCTCATTGGTCGAGCTAACATCTCCATGCCCTCATTGGTTCAACGGTTAATTGTGATTGACCGTTATGATCGGTGCATTTGGACACCGTTAAGTTCACATTTCATACATGTCTACCAAAACACTTTGACGAATACAACCTGAAATCTCTGTGAAGAATGTGCGCCGGAATTTACGAAAAAGTGAACGAATTACAAATTACAAGACAACTCACTAGTTCATGGAATACAAAGGTAATTTACGTTTGGGGCCACATCTGTAAACAGCGACACCTATGCTGCAGTGCAATGTTCACAAATTCGAGTTGCCAAGAGGTCGAGAAAGGTAACGTACGGTCAACGAAACGTCAGGTGAAGAGAGCAATTAGTTCAATGAGTTGATAATCGTTTTACTCGTAATGTATATGGGAAAATGCATTTGACCGTACGTTACCTTTTAAAAGTATGGCACTGTTTCTTAGGGAAGAAAATACTTTTAAAAGTATTTTCTTCCCTAAGAAACAGTGCCATACTTTTAAAATGTAGTCCAGTTTGGCGATTCATGGTTTGTCCGTGTGTACTTTGTTCACTTTGCTCAAAGCAAATGTTAGCTTTGCATCCGTTGGAAAGATTTAAATATAGCTTCCGGGAGGTTTAATGGCCCTCTGATGGTTTAAGGCAAACATTTGGCAGAGGTAAAATGGAATTATTGAGGGCAACATCACTAGCTTACTGAATAACAATATAATTTACGTTTGGGGCCACATCTGTAAACAGCGACACCTATGCTGCAGTGCAAAGTGAACCATTCTAAATTGCCTCGACGAAGGTGACGGACGGTCACTGAAACGTCGTTTGAATAAGGCACTTGGTTGTATACAAATCATTTTGTTATTTGGTAAGTTAGGAACGCTTTCAATGAGTTTCCAACTATCTAAAGGATCGCTAGACTCTATCTTATAATGCATGGGGAAAGCAGTTGAAACTTTCAAAATAACACGTGAATACTTACTACAGCTAAAGGCTTTTTGAATAGCAAATTTGGCTATTCATAGTGCGTCCATATGTACTTTGTACACTTTGCTCAAAGCAAATGTTAGCTTTGCTTCCGTTGGAAAGATTCAAGTATAGCTTCCGGGAGGTTCACTGGCCCTTTGATGGTTTAAGGCAAACATTTGATAGAGGAAGCTCACGTCAACCGTTTCCGGTGCATTTTATCGGAGCAGTTGATGGTATTTTATCGGAGCAGTTGATGGTACATGGTACCCTCAATCAAACCTCTGCACCTGCTACAAAAACGTTTTGTTAGAATTGCATCAAACGCATTTATAGCACACTCAGCAGCTTTGTTTCACAATCTGAAAATCTTAACAGTATATGATATAAACAAATTACAGTCAGCCATTTTCGTTCATAAAGTTATTCACAAAAGTCCCTCTTTACCAGTCCTATATAAAGACATATTCTAATACAACTCAGATATTCACAATCACAGTACGAGGCAGCAAAACAGACTTAGACCTATTAAAACAAAATCGAACCTAACACAATTCACTATATTGTTTAGGGGCCCATCCATATGGAACACTCTAAGTCTTTCCAACAGAAATTGTCAGTCCCTTTCCGTTTTCAAGAAAAGCATGAAAAACAACCTCATAGAGAAGCCAACTATCTGCTCCTGATTTATTTGTTCCCTTGCTTCTTACAATTGATTATATTATGTTCAGTTATTATTAAGTATTATACCATGTACTTGGTGCCTGTTTGTTGCATCCCTTGCTTTGATTTTCTGTATTTGCGTTCATTCGTTATTTGCTAGCAGGTTGATTTTATGATTTTGACTTATTTCTTTATGATCTGTAGATCATGTTTAGTTTTGTCTGTTTCAGTTTTTAGGGGTTAACGCCACATCCCAAGTATCAGATACTTCCATACGTAAGCCCCCTTCCTGTTAAAGGGTGGGATTGTGTATTCTCCCTATTATGGTAACCTTTCTATGCACGTAGCAAATGAGCATTTAGGCGCTCATGCAACACGTTCACGATAGAAAATGGTCGAGGGAAGAATCGCTAACGACCCACTCAGTGGCCTGACTTACTATGATGTGTATAAACCTTTCTCATGCGTCGGCCATGATAGATCGAAGACGAGGCCAATGGGGCAAAGAGACAAAACTTATTTCTAAAATCAGCACCCATTTGGTTTTCCTCGAGACCATACTAATTTTCACAGCATAAGATCAAATGATATATATTACAACTAGTGCACCAAAGATATAGCAATTTCCAGTAGTGTAGACTGATCCCATAGTCCCTAGGAGAAACAAAGGCATAATAATGCAAATATTTTACAGATACGCAGCTATTCTCTAATCTAATTGGTCAAAGAGAGTTCACCTCATTCTATGCATAAGCTATGGCATTAAAGAACACTTGAAAATATTCTCCCTAGATTGATTAAAAGTATAGACCAGTTTATCACAATAAGGACCACCAGAAAGCTTTTTATGAGCAAAGAAAAATGGGACCAGTTTGGACCCCATACAGATTTGTCGTATTTATTTCATTATGTTTATCTTTCTCCCACTTCACTTTTACCATTTACATTTTGCTATTTACTGCACAAGAAATACATTTCAGACTTGTCCGGTGCAAAAAAATCTTTTGCTTCACAGCCTTATCTATTCCATGTCACACGGGACCGAATCGACCTTTTTGACACAGCAGTTTCAAGCATGAACGCACTTCAAGGACACCCATGATAAATGAACACAGAAGCAATGCCTAAGAAGAGATTAGAGCTGTACTACACCATCTGTCTCTGTCAGAAGCTTATTGGGACTCTTTGCTGAGACCTTGTGGACATAAACCTTTAAGTTGAGAGGACCATTGTCTTTTAAAAATCCATCCAATAGGAGCTCGGGACCATCTTTCACTAGTCCTGCACTATGGAAACCAGAGACAACGCTTCCAACACCATGGACAGTCGAAAAGAGTTATCCCATTTAATAACATCTGCATTGATCAACGTTATTAGGGTGTTCTAAATTTTGACTAAGGGGCTTGGACCATCAAATTTTCTATAGGCATGACCAATGGGTTGGCCGCTAGAAGTGTGATTTATGTAGGCTATCTTTAATCACCATGTAGTAAAGCCAGTAGGTACGCAAGTAATGAAACTGTTCTTACGTGCTCGAGGCACGTCCTGAAACACAGGACCCTCATTTTACATCCCTTCCAAAATGCGATTGCATCTCCAACCAGGGTGTTCCAGTTGCAAAAATAATTTAGAATGAGAACCGTAGAAGTGAGGCTACTACAGATTGAGGGAAAAAAAGGAAAGGCCATTGATCACAATCCAGTTTTAGCTCACTGAAGAACTGGGTTTCTACTGGTCGTGACAGAGAGTACAGACACTATGTACAGTATTTTCAGGTTCATTGTATCAGGGAAATCCCCCCAGTTCTTTTCGAAAAGCACAATGAACTGCAGACCACGGCTTCAATCCCGTCCTAGGAATTGTAACCCTTTCCGGTAACGTGCATGTCGGGTGAGTGACACAACCGTTCGAATCAAACTTACAGCTTCTAGTTCCAGAGGCATGACTGCTAACCACTGGGCTACGCACGCTACCAATTGAGCTACAGGGACATCCTTTAGGGCGCGGTCAGATAGGTCGTGCGATCGTTGTACGATTTTGATACCATAGGATTTTCCAGCAGACCTTGACAGAACCAACCACCGACATCGATCCAATCTATAACATTTGGTATATCACAACAGTTGCAATTTGCAGAAGACGTACATTTTTGTCCTCCGAAATGCCATAAGTAAGCGGTCGTACGCCGATCTCACGACATATGTGGCCGCACACTTAGAACCAAAAGCTCAACCGTGAGGCTATTGAAGTGGGGTAATACCCCTCTCACATTAGGCGCGATTCGATCGGACGACGAGTCTGCGAGCTCTAAATTACGAGGAGGCATGACCCTGATGCCGACGAAGACTCGTCGTCCGATCGAATCGCGCCTAATGTGAGGGGGGTATAAGGAGCGCTCCCGGTGCTCAGCCTGCCATTCCCATATTGCCAATGTAGACATCCTTTACCGAAATATATGATCACATATAACATCACCGTGACAGCTATATGACTGATGTACACCGCCTAAGAAGTGCAATATCCGGCCACCGTATCGCCAACGATGCGTGCTACATACACAGGATTCACTTTCAATCTTATTGAGCTTTATTACTGACATGCTGCCCCGAGTTAGCTTTAAAAACGCTGACTGTATATTTGAAGGCAGCTTGACCGATGTGGTGGAAACAAAATGATATAACATCAGTGGTTATGGGTGAATACATCATTTTTTGTGCGTGCGTGTTTGTGCAATTTTTCGTACCACTTTTTTCTTTACAGGTGGATATATCGTAAAAGTTCGGTTTTGTTGGTAACAGGTCGATTTACTTTGAAGATGTTCATACATCCTTGAATCCGTATCATACCATTTAATCAAATGTACTTTAGACTTTGCATCCCACCTAATATAGAAAAATTTAACTTTGCAATCATTCATTTATAAGTAATTATTTGGTTTTAAAATAAACAATTAAAAGTGGTATTATTGTGATGCATTACGTGAAAAGTGTAATTGTTGCTAGCTATTTTTGTTGTCTATTCCCTTTCTTTGTGTGGAGTCATAGTCTGTGTAGACTGACTGACAATAGTATTTTTGTTTCAACACACAATCTTCCCCCTAAGAATGTTTTTGTTCAGTCCTCTGTGGCGTACATGGACTACGTGACTGTGCCTGACAGAATAATGTGGATGTTTTGACAGGAACAGAGAACTGTTATCAGTTACTTGGCACCTAATCAAAAACAAGTTACAGAAGGATCCATCTAAGGGGACGTCTCATTAACATTACAGTGGCCCACAAAAAAGATACTAACGATAGCACTGTGCGTGTGTTATTCACAGTGTAATCTTTAGGTCGATAGACTTTGAAATTTTGTTGTATTACCTATCATCATTTTTTTATTTTTATCATCTGATTATTATTGATTATTTACACTTACCATTAATGCGTTTCCCTTCAAAGAAGTGGCTTACATGGACTACGTGACTGTGCCTGACAGAATACTTTGTATGTTTTGACAGGAACAGAGAACTGTTATCTGTAACTTGGCAACTAATCAAAAACAAGTTACACAAGGCTCCATTTGGGCGGACGTCTCATAAACATTACAGTAGCCCACTATAAAGATACCAACTTTAGCACTGCACATGTGTGGCTCACAGTGTAACGCTAGTTCACCTTTATTCGCAGGGTAACCTATATCCGTTGTACATAAAAACAGGATATCACGTAGATGGACGGTGGTTTCAAATGGCATTTAAAAAAAAAATTAATGCAGTTTGAGACCAACGTCAGCTTACTTGATATCCCAAAATACCCTGCTGTTAAATAAATCGGATAGAAGGTTAACCCGCGAATAAAGGTGAACTAGCGTTAACCTTAGAGTCGATAGACTTTTGATTAGATGAGATTTTTCGTGTTATATAGCATCTTTTTTCAGTTTCTTTTAGTTTATCATCTGATTATCATTAATTATAAACGCTTACCATTAATACTTTTCCCTTCAAAAAAGTGAAACATGTTGTTTTTCATCCGTTATTTTTTTCTTCTTCTCCACACAAATGAGGTCAGTGACCTATAGTAGACGACTGTGACCCTGGTTTGCAATTAGATTTTCTATCTAGCAAGTGGCAGGACAGGGACTGGTCACCAGATATAGATATATATATGAATGGATTTTAACCAAAAAAGTTTGTTTTTGTAGACCATGTTTTTATATTCTATGTAATTTTGATTGAAAATGTCACCTTTCTAGACATCGTTAGAACTACTTTCTTTTTAAATTCAAATAATTTTGACTATAACATATCCCCTCTCCGCAATCCGACTTGTCCCATTATAAACCCTATCGACTACGTGACTCTTGTCAACTCAAGAATGTGGATACTATGATACAATAAGTATGTCAATAAGGGTACTTCAGCAGTGCGATTATAAGTGTGACTGAAATTCCCCATGCTTATATAACATGTCATGTTATCCAATCATTTCAAAACAAGCCACTTCAGCAGCTTATATTGCAAAACGTATACGTTACTAACGTTCCCCCTGCCCGTATGACTTGTCATGTTATCTCAAAACATCTCATTTCATTTCAAAACATGCCATTTCATCCACTTCTATTGCGCCACTAATATTGAGTTACTAACGTTCCCCGTGCTTGTAAAACATGAAATGTTATCCCACCATTTAAAAACACGGCATTTCAGCCACGTATATTGCATGACGAAAATGCTGGCCCCTTCTCTTTCTGTGACATTTTATTGTTCACTGTGTATTGTACAGTTACCAGGCTTAGCCGTTAGAAAAGGGCTAGTTGCATAGTTCTGGCTGTATTTCTTTTGATACAGCCGAATAAATATAGTCTAATGAAAATAGTGTATCTATATATTTTTGAGATGCTATGCTCAATGGTATTACAAAAACATATGGTATAAGGCCTATGCATCTGCACTGCATCTGGGGCACCAATGCGGCACTGCGGGGTTCCAAAGATTACTGAGCGAGTTTCAGAGATTAAGAACGAAATTTCCTACGTTTTGTGCATTTTGTCTTTTAAGTCATACTTTTACGTATGACGCAATATCTCGATAATAAACATTGGCGAAAATAACTGAACAATGCCGCAGTGAACGAACCCCGCAGTGCCGCACCGGTGCCTCAAGAGCTGTGAGATACAACCTTACGTGAATAAGTGTCATTACCATTATACAGAAATTAGCCAATCTCAAATCATAACCAATTACCTTCCAGCGCAAACTCATAAGCTTACATTACAATGACACCTTCAGGATCTAAGCTACGGTAAACATAACTATAACACTCACTTACACAAAGCACTTTTTAATTCTGATTTACCTTCAAACAATATCAAAACGACACCAAGGTCCATTAGCGCGTTAGTTCGTCAATCACATGTATGAAGATCATAATCCATAAAGTTAGCAACGCCTTATTAATGATAACAATCTATGATAATGGTGCTAGCAAGTGACGCGCCATAAATTTTATGCGGTGTACGTGGACTTGTTATTGTACCCAATTGAATTGCCCGGAGCGTATTGTAGTGATTAGGGGAAGGGACCGTTACAAAACTAACTCATCTTCTCGAATCGGTCCAAAACAATAACGGGAAGAATCAATTGTAGATTTGGGACTGATTAGTCACATGTTATATGTTGCGATGTTTATTGGTACAAGACAATAACAAGAGCGAAATTGGGTAGCGTTTATAGTCATTTCTAGCAAGTTTCTACAGTCAAACGTACAGAGGCAGTTAAGATTTTTTATGAGATTTCATAACATTTGTGGGAGTCTGATACTCCACCAATTAAAAAAATTAGTGAAGTAGTGAAATTGACCTTTTGTTTCAGTGACACCAAATTCACAAGTTTAAACAGGCATCTAGATGTAATGTAATGACTAGGATCTGATCCTTTTGACATAGACCGGACCCGTTCCTGGATTTTCTGTACAGGTACCCACCAATAGTAATAATTACACGGCTTCAAATGATGAACATCCGATTAATGATCGATTATCAAAAAGGATGCTATTCCATCAAAAATAAGATAAGTAAACTTTATGGTTAATGTAGTTCCATAGCAATTTTAGGGGATAGAGACAGTGGGTTGCTTTATATACTGTGTCCATAGCAAGGTGTTGGAAGTCGGAGTCCATCCCTCTCATTCCACTGCTATTTAAGCCCCCTTCACACGAGAGCACGAATGAGCCGGAATGCCGTTCGAATGAATTTTTTTTTTCCATTCGTGGCAATTCCTCGCAATTAGTACTGTATTCTAAACATTCGTACTGCGTTCCAGATATTCGTCCCCGTTCTTTTGGCTGGCTCGAAAGTTTTTGACATGCCAAAAACTGTCGAGGTGTATATCGAAGTGTCGAAATATCGAATGGCATTCCAAGTGGATTCTAAGTGGATTCTAACTATTCTAACTGCAGTCTGACCGCATTTTGTGGCATTCCAACACTATTCGAAACGTTCTTATCTCATTCGATGGAGAAGCGAAACGGCAAGCCACTTCGAATCCTGCCCGAATGTGGCCAAAAGAACATCTCGAATGCAGTAAGAATTTCTCGAATACACTGCGAATTCCCAGGAATAGAAAAGAATTTTCATTCTGACGGCATTCTGGCTCATTCCTTCTCGTGTGAAGGGGATATCAAGTCCATTAGGAATTCCCGCTCGGAATGGCCCCGAATGTGTTACGAATTTTGCAAATACTTCATTCCGACTGGTTCGGCTTGATTCCTGCTAATTCGACTTCCGTGTGAAGGCCCCATTACAACCCAAGTCAGGTACCTGTTTGCAAACCTGACTGGAGTATAATAAACCATGTAAAGTGCCTCTCCTAAGAATAAAACGTACAGCAACTAATGTGAATCGATCTCATGATCTGTCTAGCTCGTGTTATTCAGTCAACCCACTTGGCTACTCAACGCCTAATAGGTATATGATGTAACGCTTTGATGTGACCTTTGTACTCCCCTGGCCACTAGGCCATTTGACGCCATTTTCATCACTTTCAAGAACGTACTTGTGGCCATTAGATATCTCCAACAGACATCTTCATCCTGTATTGAGTTTAAGATAGAAAGACAGGCGTCTGACGTCTTTTCTATGGCCGCATATGCTTTTTGTGTGTAGCGTCGAAGTACATTAGGCTTGGCGTCAGTCAAAAGTAGAGGTACTTCAAAAGGTACTTAAGGCAAGAAGATTAAGAGAAAGTTTAGAGTGTAGTATGGATAATGGTTCTGAAGAGATATCCACTGCACAACATGAAATGGAAGCTAAATGTTGTTAAGTTTTGTCAATAACGCACTTAAAAGCAGAAAAGGGGTCTTGAACTAGTTTTGCACTGAAAAGCTCCTACTGTTCGTGAAAGAGAAGAGAGACTAAACATATTAAGTATACAGTATCCATTAAACAGCAGCAAAATGACAGTATACAGGTAAATTGTTTGGGAATTTTTTTCTGACAATGAAGAGTTGGCCTCTGCTGAACATCCCGTCTAAACTGCAACCACTTTTGGTAGTGTGCTTGGTGGTTGAGCGACACAGCCGGGATTCGAACTCAAATCCTCTTGCTCCAGAGGCACGGCCACTAACAGCAGGATTACACAGTCACGTTACTGAAATAATTACCTCCATGAAATGTCATGGAGGTTATATTTTACGTTGTATTTGTGTGTCTGTGTGTGTGTAAACATGATAACTCAAGAACGGCTGGGTGAATTGGTTTCATACTAGGTAGGTGTGTTGGTGGGGTGGGGTGAAAGCTGAAAATGATTAGATTTTGGGCCACCTAGCGGCTCCCCTTGGTACTGCAGCGCAACTTTCGGTTTTGCTATCTCGGTGTCTGAACATGCCATGGTCACGATTTTTGAGAGTTAGATAGCTCTTGTGCTCAGGAAGAAATGGCATAAGTTTGGTCTCCCTATCGTCTAGTTTTGGGATAGCAGGGGCATTTATGTCAAAAACTTCTGACGAGGATAACTCAAGAAGGGAACAACGGATTGTCATGATTTTTGGTATGTAGGTACCTTAGACAATGCTGTACAAGATAAAATACTAATTATGCAAAATAGAAGTACATTTGCATAATTAATGAGAATATTGTATCATAGCATTTTTTTTTCAATTTATCTCTTGTCCCGGACGTGATATGGTCGTGACAGATAGATGTGGCAGATAGCTTTAAGCATCATGACAAAGTGGAGCAAGTTTCAACCCCCTAACATTTAATTGTGGATCTGCAGGTGCGTTTTTGTCAAGACACTCCAAAGAGGATAACTGCAGAAAGGAACGATGGATTGCCTGCATTTTAGGTATGCAGGTAGCTTGGGCAAATATGTTCATAATGATATGCATTTTATGCAAATGAGGACTTAATTTGCATAATTAATGAGGAAATCGTATAATTCCATTGTTTGCAATAACTGGACTTTGATAAATGTAACACTTCTTAATACTTATTGTCGGTGGAATATATGCACATATATGCACATATCAAATATGCAAATGAGGAACTTATTTGCATAATTTATGCAGAAATTGCAAAACAAATTAATGATTAATGATCTGAATTCGGAATTTTAATTGTGACATGTGTACTGTACGTTATTCAATGATGAACAACACCATGCATAAATCATGTTAATGTTAAGTCATTTGCATGAAATTAACAAAAGCTCTAAATATTCATGGCGGTATGAGGTCGCCGAACTCTAGTTCCATATGTGATCTTTACACGGATATGGAAATACGTGAAAGACTGTGCTTATATAAAGTGAGGCCTAGGTGTGGATTTTGAACTTTTATTAGATTTTGAATAAGTCATTGTTTTATTTTTTTTCAAATTTTAATCAGTGTTTTAGGGTGCCCGTCTACCCCACTCATGCCCTACATATTTTCCCAACTCAGAAGTCAAAGTTGTTCCAAATATTAGCTGGTTAATTATGATTTATTGATGTAATGATTTTAGGATAGGGTTTCTCTATCGCTAATCGATGTAACAACTTGGTGCAGTAAACTACGTAACGATGTATTGATGTTTTTTTGATTGCCTAGATTGGTCAGGGACACGATACGTGAGATACTATCCAATTTACAAGCATTAAAGTATTTGTCATGCTGTAATAAGATATAGACAGACGAAATCAACACATACTGTACATGTATATTAAGTAGTATCCTGAATGGATCCATGGAATCTCTGTCATGTTTGATTTATGGGTGCCTCCATCAACTCTGACCTGCCACTTCCTGATCTGACCTTTGGGATAAGCTTTTATTTCTTTCAACGAAACTTCCGGTTAGTTTTTTTTGACAATTGCTGATAGTGAAATTTTGCACTCAACGTCACAAATGCACACAAACCGAGGGCAAACAAAACTAGGTTTTTAAAAAGTTATGCAAAACTTGGTAAATTTCAATAGCATAAATTCAAACTTCAACATTATAATGATAATTTTTTTAAAGATTTGGAAAATAAGTTCAAAATAAATGTGTCCAAAACCGTAGTTGTTGAACCGTAAAATATATTGATTGTAAGATGGGCATACAATTAAGCCGGAGTGTCCAATATAAGATGTTTACGGAGATAATAAAAAGCAATTTCATGCTTCATTCGGCCAACAAATTGATAGGAGGGGAAACAAATTGTGCCACCTTCTCTCTATGTCCATAGGCTAGTCGAGGAATTTACATTTTCCGGGTCGTTAAATGATTCGATGGCGTCGTGTGTCGCGTAACTGGTAGAGTGTTGGGTTCGAAACTTTGAGGTCCCGGGTTCGATACCCACCGTGCCCCTGACGTTGTGCCCATGGGAAAGGCACTTTATACGACCTTTCTTACTTCACCAAGGTGTCAAAATGGGTACCTGACTTCGGTCGGGAAGGAAAGCACTAACTTTACCTGTTTTGAATGTGTATGTCAATTGCAGCATGACAATCCTATAAACACACGATAACAAAACATTGAAAAACAAAATTTCTACCAAGTACCAGGAACACACACACGGGGGGTTCAAACTCAAACTCGACCTCTGTGTCTTTACCCCCTATTCACATACTAGATATCATTATATCTCATCCAGAGGTTCTAAAGTTATGTCAACAACAAATATGCTTCCAAGCACACAGTACACAAAAAACGGTACCTCTGTTTTTCATGCAGGTAACATCTGCATGTCTACCATCGAATTAGACACCAAGGATGCCTTGTCAAGTGGCATTGTTTGGAAGAGCAATCTTTAATACCCTTGACAAATCACGAGTTCGCCACTGCTTAATCAAGGGCGAGAAAAACGCCACATGCAGCAATAGATCAAGATTAAACCAGTTGGAATACCCTCGTTCCCTTAACGATGAAAAACTACCGGCCTTGGTTTTGGTGATTTTCAGAAATCCGAATGCATCTCTGTATCTCCGCAAATGGGAATTTTGGTACTTGAAATAGCATACTTGAAAAATCACTTGACTCAAGATGTCCAACTGTAATGGTTACAAATGAATCGCAGTTTATAGAATATGTTACATGACGAATACTTGAGCTTAAAGTACCTGCGTCATGTCCTATCTAACGGGACAGCTCATGGACATATGACGTCAATTGCGTTACTGAGATCACGTCATGGTCAAGTGATGTAAAGCACACCATAGAAAAGCGGAGAGAGAAGCGATTTGCGATTTGTGTCCCTTTTGATTTTATGTTTGATTGTTCTTTCAAACCCAAGTGGTACTAGGGCAGCAGGGTGTGTTTTAAAATGAAAAGGTTGCTAAATTTTTCCTTTCTTTTTGACTTGCTCGAGACACATTCTCTAACATTCGAATCCTCATTTAACGTCCCGTGCGCTAGAAGAGTGCAGCCCAAACCGAGATACAGGATTGAACCGAAATCACCTTATCTTACTAACCAATTTGAAGCAGGTGCTCAACTATGTGGCACTACCATTTGAGCTACAGGGACATCCACAAATACGATGGATCAGTTCTATAATATTTGCATGGAAAACCGTTTTCATAGACTGTCACCATGTTATATATATGCGGCTCTGTCAAACGGAACAAATCATATTCTTTATTCAGTGTTTTTAACGAGATTGCTCAGTGTAAGGCCATTGACCTTTTTGGGACACTGTACTACGCTCACTTCTTTATGATGATTATAATTGTAATGTAGTCAATAAGCGTACAGGTACATTAATATTGAGGCAAATATCTCTTGTATAAACTATACTGGGAGAACATTTACCGTTCGGGCAGTATGTGGAAAGGATTGTTAAGATTTAACCATTCACAATCGGACAGACCGATCGTGTTTTGTTTCTCCCTCTTTTATTACATTTCCAGTCTACAGAGGGTGTAATCCATTAAATTAACTTGATGTGGCCTAATATGTAATTTTCGAAGTACCCTTTGGTTGATGATGCATGCTGCAACTTTCAAGCGAGCATAGCGCCAGTAAAATTGCCTGCCTTGGTCTCAGAAGTCAACACCGGATCAACGACCTCGAGTGTATGGACATCAACCCTGTCAGTTCTGCTACTAAACGCTATAGATCACTTTTCAGTCACCCAGCATGGTAACTTCTACAACACAAGTGTCACCTTGTGCAACTCTTCAGTACAGATATAACAGAGGTTTTGGATTTGTTACCATCATGTTTTGTCCCTGCAATTCTGGTTCCGATGTCTTTGTTGTCGATTTAGAAACTCTAGATTGTGTACTTTACCCATCTTGTTTTTTTTACCCTCTCTTTAATATTAAATAGCAGAGAATGTCATTTATGAACTTAAATTACTGTGGCCTGGCTTGTAATCTTTGAAGTACCCATCGGTTGATGAGGCATGCTACAACTTTCAAGCGAGCATAGCGCCAATAAAATTGTCTGCCTTGGTCTCAGAAGTCAAGAACCGGATATCAACTACCCCGAGTATGTGGTCTTCAACCCTGTCAGGTCTACTACTAAACGCTATAGATCACCTTTCAATCACCTAGCATGATACCAGTCTACAATACAAGTGTCACTTAGTGCAACTATTGAGTACAGATATAAGTTGTTTTTTTTTTTGCTTTGTTACCATGTTTCGTTGCTGAAATTTTCTTTCCGATGTCAATTTAGAAAATCTAGATTGTGTTCTTTACCCGTCTTGTTTTTTTCGCCCTCTCTCATTACATGTGTAATTCGCATGGGGTTTTACCATACATTTTATTTGCCGTGGCCTACTCTGTAATTTTCGAAATACCCATTGGTTGATGATGCAAGCAAGCATAGCGCCAGCGAAATTGTCTGGCCTGGTCTCAGAAGTCAAGAACCGGATCAACGACCCCGAGTGTGTGGACATCAACCCTGTCATGTCTACTACAAGCAGCGATAGATCACTTTTCAATCACCCGACCGAGAAAGCAATTGGCGTCCCGGATATATAAGTAGAGGCATAGCAAGTTAATTTAATGGATGACATCCTTCACGGATTAAAAAAAAAAAATTAAAGCGATACGGCGAAAAAAATGAAAGGGTAAGAAAAAACAAGATTGCTAAAATTTCAAAATAGATACAATAAACTTGGCAAGAATCGAAGTGACAAAGTATGGTAGCACAGCCAACAAGTCATTCATTCCGATATCCAAGAAGTGAACTAGTGTAATAAAAGTGACACTAGTGTCACAGTGGTAGATAGGTATCACTAACTAAGTTGGCAATTGCATCCACTCATGACTTTCATAGTTGCGTAACTTTTAAGAGCTAAGAGAGCATAACACAAGTGCATTTTTTTCAGGCCAGAAAAGGAAAGGAAAGTGATTTTGATCCAGTTTAGCCAATTGAAGTGATCTTCAACTGGTCGGGACAGAGAGGATAGATGCCATGTACAGTAATTGCAGGGTAACTGTACCGGAGAAAATCCCCTACCTCTTTTCGCAAGCAAAATGAACAGTAGACCACGACTGAATGTCCCATAATAAGGTCTCATTGATGTATTACTCCGCGAGTGGGTACCCTAAAAGAGATCCTAGCCAAAAATGAACGGCTGCACGGACGCATGTTTTTAGCGGTGAGAAATTCCCTTTTAGCCAGCGGAACTGATCTCAAAAGTTAGATTGGTGAAAGCTTATTTGTAAAGGAAGAAATTAGCAGGTAAAGTTTTGCAGCCGCGCGCTAGGTCGGAGGTACACAGTCGTGGGTTCTGAGTGGTGCGGTTGTACAATAGCAGCGAAAAAGTGCCTTTTGTGGGGATTGACTAATCGTAGTTTGTAATTGCTATAAAAAAAGTTCCTAGGTATAGTTTACATTGGCAATTTTTTCCCACGATCGATATAGGGTAAATGTGCTCGACATAGAATGAAAAATCTGCTGAAATTTCATGTAGCTTCATTATGAACGCGCCCATTTAAACCACGAATCATAACATAGAAGTCTATGGAAAGAAGAAACTCATCAAGGAGACCATAAGGACCGCCGCTCATTCCTTGTAAACAACGCTACTGGGATAGAACTCACGGCTTCTAGCTCCAGAGGTAGTTCCCCGTTAATGGCGTGGTCACATGTAGTTCGTTCGATCGCCGTACTACTTTCATAATGGAATTTTTAAGCAGGCAGTGACAGAACCAACTACCCAAAAGGACCCAAGACCCTCTGAAGATCTTAGAATTTGCCGACCTTCCTGCGATCGCGAAGTTCATCCAAAGATAGTATATGATGTGACGGGGGTATAACCACTTGACTACGCGCGCTTCTTGGTCTGAGAAGTCAAGAACTCTTGGCAGGATCAGTGACCCCGAGCGTGTGGACATCAACCCTGTCAGGTCTACTACTAAACGCTATAGATCACTTTTCAATCAACCGACTGAGAAGGCAATAACCGTCTGGAACATGTAGATTATTAGGCCACAGTAAGTTGATTTTATGGATGACATCCTCTGGAGACTGCCAAATATGAGATGGCGAAAAAACAAGATGGGTAGGAAAAACAAGATCACTAATTTTTCTAGATAGATGCCATAATGCAATAGGAATCGAAGTAGTGGCAAATTATAGTGGCACAGACAAGAAGGCATACGTTACTGTGTAATAAAAGTGACACTATTGTTGTAAAATGGTATAATCACTTACCAAGATATCTATCACACTCATACACGGCATGCGTCCCTCGGATAGGACGTTAAATGGAGGTCCCGTGTATGGGGAGAGCCATACCCCATGCACGTTAAAGAACCCCCACATGTGCGATGGTGCGGTGTGCGTTGGTGCAAATCCTTCTGTCGGGAGTTGGTGATTCACTTCAAATCACCCGGATGGAGGCCTGGCGAACCTCTGTCTCGTATCAGCCACACGGTGATCTACATCATTCACCCGGACGGGTGTGTCACCCCGTAAGGGGCGGTATAACCCGTCATGTGCGAACATGTACAGGGTTAGCCCTTGACAATAGCCTACGGCTAGTTGGTCAGCCCTGGCTGTTTAAAAAAAAAACAGCTGAACAAATAAATAAATAAAATGCATGGCTTTCATAGTTGTCTTACTTTTACAACTATTTAACTATTTACACTTTTACAACTACAGTCATTTCTACATCCCTAGTTTTACTTCCACTTGTACAATCGTAAGGCTACAACGCATCATATTTTCATATTTGGTGCTCTTGATGATTACCATCTCCAACAAAGGAAAACTCTCTGAAATCATGCAAAATTTAATGAGCGCCTGATGGTATCCAAAAATGTACTTGCTGTGGCCTTATGTATATATCCTCGTTACAAATTAGTGGCTTTCCCTGTAAGACAGGCCTAAAATGAAAACCACATAGAGTGTAATCAGCGGTCTGCATATCACTCACTACTCTTGATTGGTTTTGTAAAGCTTGGGCGAGAGCTATAGGAAAAAATCGTGACTACAACCGCAAGAAATATACAGATATGTACTGGTTTAACGTTGACTTTTAATCAAAAAGCATTATTCCTCTATACACGCCAGTTGGGATATTGGTTTCGAACATGATATGGGGTTGATAGTGCATAGAATGCATTACCTAGATATAACGTTACGTAATGAAAAATTCCCGACATCTGCAATAGGAAAGGAGCCCTACGTGTTTAACTCCCGGTCCTGCTAGGTCCAGACAGCAATATCTCCCGTAATCAAACAACAGGAGCTAGTTGGCTCATTGCTATCAACCTTGTGTTGACTTGGTCTTTTGTGCTTCCTATCGGGCTAGCGCAAATTTGTCTTCGACTTAAAGGTATAGAATTATAGTCTTGACTAACTACCCGTTGGAAGACAGATTTTGTTTAGTCAATGACAAATGGACGCTTTCTGAAACGACTGACTGTTCATCTACTTGCTTGAGTAACTGTTACATTGTGTATCATTTGCATCAACTGTGCCTTAGCTTTGTTTCCCATTGGAATCCAAAATTGTTTTCAGCTTGATTTTGTCTTACCTTTATTTTCTATTGGAATCTAAATTGTCGTCAGCTTGACTTTGCCTTTTTTTTGTGATTTCTATTAGAATCCAAATTGTATTCAGCTTGACATTGCCTTACGTTGTTTACTTCCAGTCTCTTCCAGATCACTTCAGTGTCACTGATATAAGATAGTGGATACTATCAGAAACGTCTGACCGTTTCCAAAATCATATCCAGTTGCTTGAGTAACTGCTTTTTGGCATATCTTATTACCGGGATGTCTAATTTTTATCGACGTACCTTACCTATAGCCATCCAGAATCTTCACTTAAGTGGACTTTCTATCACAAATTCATATGATCAAAATATGATTCCAATACCGTAATGAATTTAGTAAAGGACACTGGTACCAAATTTGATTAAATATTAATTTGGTGGATCAAAAGGCAAGGCGCTTAGCTTAGATCATAAAATAGAAGCTTCTGATTGAATTCTTTAGCAAGATTTGAAATAATTCCACCAGAAAATCTTTTATTATCCTATTTGTCCTTTTCTCCTTCAGAAATCAGGCCAACTGTTACTGCGTTAGGAAAGGGGGCGTGGATACAGTGGGCGATGTTAGTTTAACAATCCGTTTCCTAGAGGTCGGACTATGGCCTTGTGAATAAAAAGGTATCCGAGTGATTCTAGACATAGATAATTAAAACTATTAGGCCACAGCAGGTGAATTACATCTATTTGGGGGACCTTGCAAAATGCCCCCCCCTCCTTATGTTCTCGTGAAAGCTATCGACACTGTAAAAAAAAAAGGGGGGGGGAGGTCGTTAGCTGTTTTTGAGGTATTATGTTTACCGTAAATGTAAAACCATTGTGATTATTGTTCTTCTGTCCGCGCACACTCCTTGTTTAAACCGCAAACGTAAAACCACCACAAACACATCATTTTCTTCCTAAGGCAAAGCCAAGTACCCAGAAACATTCCCTATTCCATAGTTTAACTTGGAAGCTATTTCCTGAAATAGGAATCAACGTCACCCTTTGTATATTAATATTTTTCACAAACACCGTGCTTATATGTGGGCTTACTATCTTTATAGGTTTAGTGTATTTCTCACCAAAAATGGCATACAGCAGCAAACAATAACTAGAAAGGTAATATTTGCAAGCAAATGCAGAATGTTACCTTCACATGTTTTAGTCTAACACTGGCAACTGTTTTGTTCATTCTTATTTGAACACGTTTCTAAATGTAGTGACCCGAGCCCCTCTACATCTGACATTTGCTACATTATGTAACCGAACACCACATGGTGCCTGCTACTTTACCGATTACCATGGTGACAGCCGTCTGATCCAGGTCGTTGACCTTATTTGTGCGGAGAAGAAGAAGAAACAAAGCAAAAACAGATATGTTCCCTTCTGTGAAGGTAACATAATAAGTAACTCTGCAGTAGAACCAAAACAGAAGAGTTCAGTTACTGCTGATCTAAAGATAACATCAGTTAAGGGAAGTTAATTTGGCAAACAATTGTCATCAGGACAAGGGTTAAACGTCTCATCAAAGTTCTTTGAAACTCTTTGCAAGGAGAACCTATGCCTAGCAATTAAAATCGCATGACAACATGCCACTGAGCCCTAATAACGTCCAGTGGTACAATAACACGAACAGGAGACGTACAAAGACTGTATCTTTAAAAAAAATGTACATAATATCAACATTCTGACTGGCTTGCCCAAAGTAAAAAACTTTGAAACTGATTCGCCCGGCGGTGTTTTAAAAGCAGCCAATCGATATTTGTACAGGGCGATACAAACTTCGCTGATTGGTCAATACTTAGCGACAGTTGACAATTCATAGCCAATCAGCGCCGTTCCTTTCTTGCGTCTGTTGCTTACTGGAGTGGGGAAAGGGCAAGAAGGAGGTCGCAGATTGGCCATCACTAACTGGCAGTTGTCACCAGATGTTATAGGTACAAATGTAAAAGCATACAGCGTAAGGATGCATTAACTAAATCCAGCACAATGGCGAATTGCTGTTTAGAGATTTGTCGATTAGTCCAATATACCAGAAAAAGTAGACTTACTCTACCTAGAAAACACTATTTCTCAAAAGCATCGGCTTAGTCGATGACAAAAACTCTTTGAAATAGAGAAACTACTTTGTAGCTGTATACGTGATTGCTTCGTTAACCCGTACTGTCGAAGTCCCTATTACAACCTATGATTCAACTCACGCCCTTGAAAAGAATGTTTTGCAGAGAGTTTAGATGCAATTATGTGAGGACTTTTTAGCCCTGAGGGGTTTTAGAATCCGCAACATTAAAGGGATCTGAAGGCTAAGCAGCACAGGATATGCCACGTGAGGTACAGAAAGTCGCATCTGTTACGCGCACTGAATCTAAATGCTATGAAAGCCCGGAGTTGAACTACCATCTGTGGCCTTGTGGTGCAAATGGACAAAACATTATACGTGGTGGGAACTGGTGAAAAAGAGAAAAAAATGATCTCGAACAAGTGCACACACTAAAGAGCTTCTTCCAAAGGTCGTGACAGAGAAGGCAGACGAGATGCTATGTGTAGTATCTACAGATTAATTGCTACATGGGAATTCCTCTTGCTCTTTTGGACAAGCTCAATGAACAATGAAATAAGGTTTAACGTCCGTTTCCGATAGCGTGCACGTACGTTGGCAGGATAAATCACATTTTAATCAGCAAAGCGTACTTTGGGACACATTGAATGCTTAGTTCCAAAGTTCCTACTGACAAGTAACATTGTAGTGATAACACAACATTGGAAGGTCATTCTATAATTCGGTTGCCGATTTTCTAGGTTTTGTCATTAAACCTTTGACTAGGTTGCGTTGGAGAACTATACATGATACTGCTTTGCAGAATACTGTAAGCTGACTTCCCACCCTTTGTACTTCCATCTGGCCTTTTGATAATAGGATCTCTCACATAGTAAAGAGGTTTTTCTGGAACTATCAGGTAGAACATAAGTAGAAGAGACGCTGAGCCCTCTTTGTTACCATGGTAGTAACAGGGATATCCCTTTTCAATAACCTCATTGTGACGGTAAGCCTATTACTCGGGATAGAGAAGAAGAGACTTCAAAGGATAATGAAGTTTTAGTACAGGGACATGGCAAAAGTTGTGAAACTTCACTAGACCAATTAGCTCTTAGACGCTATTTGATTGGTTTGCAGTTCTATACTCTCAATCAATGCGCTTTTACTACGCCTAATCTTTTTAAGTATAAAACATAACAAAGTCCTTTCCTTTGTGTTGATAATATGGTGACAATACAACAAATCGAAGGCGCTTCGATTATCTAATTAAATATGGGTTCTGTCCTGATTTTGTAGGCAGCTGCCAGCCAACTTTCGACTCGGTCTATTCAAAGAATCTAAAGCACTGCATATCGGATCAATTCAAGTTGGCTGTCATATGATCTCCAAAGCAATAAAGGAATTTTCAGCTCAGAAGATATCGGGTAGTACGCAGGTCTTTGAGAGAAAAATTATTCTTTGTAACCATGGATATATTCTTAAAATCTCGGGGATGACATTCGGTAATAGTCTCAGGAATGGAATCCCGGAATGTCATTTGACTTAAAGCTCATTTCTTTCTCGGATATTTGAGAAGAAAAAGAAGGAAAAAGAAACTTTAAATAACATTCGGCTTTAACCCTCAAACACCCGAGTGGGGTCCGTTTGGACCCCAGGCGTACATTTTGCAGTGCCATTTGAACATTTTTAATTTGAAGAAAAATTCCTTCCGTGACTTTGTCAGCCAACATCTTGTATACCTTCTCCTAAGTTTTAATGCAGATTGGTAAAATACTGTGGAAGCTATAAAGAAAGTCCGTGATCAGTCCGTCTGGGGTCCAAACGGACCCCAGCAAAAAAGTGTAGCTTTTGAAACAAACTTTTGAGTCTAACTCCCTAACTATTTATCATATCACCACCAAACTTGCAGAGCATGATAAACATGTAAAACGAAATCCTCATAAAAACTTATGTGTCATCACCATATAATATGACGACATTATAACGTCATTAAGCTAATAAGGGCGGCCATCTTGAATTTTGACTAATGACGTCATGAAATTAGCATAAATTATAAATTTTGAATTATGAAAATAGCATTGAATTTCATAGAATTTCATTGTTGTAAGAAAACAAGCATTGTTTACCAAGAAAACCTTGTTTAAATCGAAATTGGCAAATTCTAGCAAAAATATGCCTGTCATAATTCCGTTGCCATGGCAACCCCAAATAATAATAAATTTACTTTATTGACAAAAAAATTTTGCTAACAATATTTTGTGATATATAACCAAGTTTCGTAGCTTTAGCACTAGCCGTTCATGAGTTATGCGACATAAAGGTTGCTGAGTTTGGACCCCACTCGGTCATTTTAGTCGCAAAAAAAGGTCGGGTGCTTGAGGGTTAAAAGAATCTATGGCACTGCATTGAAGATCAATTCAAGAAGTTGACTGTCTATCTTTTATACATCACGACATCTACGGCCAGATAGTCATAGGATCTCCAGAGCAATAAAGGAATTTCTAGCTCAGGCGATATCGGGTAAAACGCTGGTCTTTGAGAGACAATCCTTCTTTGTAATCATGGACATATTCTTAAAGCCATGGGGATCACTTTCGGTAAAAGTTTTAGGAACGAAATCCCGGAATGTCATTTCAATTAAAGCTTATTTCTTTCTCGGTTATTTGAGAAAAAGAAAGGGAAAAGTAACCTTGAAGAACATTCGGCTTTAAGTACAAGGGCCTGACAATATACATGATGAATGACAAAACCAATTAGTTGTTAAGTTATCTGATTGGTGCACAGCTTTTCATCATACAGGCTTTGACAACAGTAGAGCCAATCCTACTTTAGCGAAAAGAAATAACATGGTCCTTCCCTTGGTGCTGAAACTAGGGTAATTATACAATTATAGAAGGCTATTCGATTATGTGACAAAGTACGGGTTCTGTACTGATTTTGTAAGTAAGAACTAAGCACCGTTTTTCTTGCATCATCAGGAAAGAATGTCTATAATTCTGCATTACTGATCAATTTATGCTAGCTGCCTTGCCCTTGGTACGCCTTAGTAACTAAGCTTTCTTGGTAATGCACTCTCTCACACAGAAAATATGATTTTACGGAACCATTATGAAGAACATAAGTCTAAGAGAATCTAAGCCCTCTTTGGAACCATGGAAGTCACAGCGATGCCTTTTCAGAAATCTAATTGTGACAGTAAGCCTATTTTCAGGAACTGAGAAGAAAATGGCGGAAGAAACGTCGAACAGCACAGAGACATGACTAAATACGTAATATATAACTAGATGAATGGACTATTTCCAGTTTTGGAGGCCATGTTGAATTTCATAAGGTCATGCACCAAAACGAGGCTGCAGTTGGGCATTCCCCCATATAGCATGTATTGCTGACATATAAGTATGCCCCAAGAAATCCAACATGGCCGATGTAACTGGAAAGAGGTCTATTGGATGTTACACTCTATCTCACTGTTGCATAGCTTATCTAAACGTTTTAAAAGCCGCAACGGCAAAGCTGCTTAATCTTTAGAAATAGCATGATCCTTTTTGTGCTGAAATTAAGGTAATGTGCAACATTGGAAGGCGCATCGATTATTTGACAAAAGACTAGGTCTGCACTGATTTCGTAAGCAGCTGACAGCCTACTTTGTTGACTATCAAAAAAACGTATCCTTCTGCATTGTAGATCAATTTAAGTTGACTGTTTGTCCTTTATAAGCCATTAAGGTTATATCCACTTCCTCATAGGATCTTTCACGCAATAAAATGGTTCTTCAGGATATATCATGTAGAATAGAGGTCTAAGAATGGTTAAGCCTTTTTGTAGCCTTGAAAATATTCTAAAAGTCACCAGAATCTCTTTCACTTATTCCATTTTTATTTGAGCGTATCTGTTTGATGGGCAGTTGAAATGGAAAAATAAGGAAAATGGCATTTTAAAGGGCCATCGGATTTAGGTACAGAGCCAGGAGAAAATTTTTGATACATAACTTGAACTATTGATTTTAGAATCTTATTTGATCGCTTCACATATCCCCATTCTTATACAATAAGTTTTGCCAATATATATTTCTACTGCAGCTAACGCAATAGCATCAATCCTGGCCTCTTTGCTTCAGTAAGGGTGAGTATATAACAATAGAGGAGGCTACGAATTGTAAGACTGAAGACGGGTTCCCAACTTATTCTGTTGTAGTCAGTCGTAAAAAGAACCTATTATACTGCATTGCAGATAGCTGTACGCTTGATGCCTGTCCTTTGTATTCTATGTTGATAGTTATTAAGAATTATTTTTTTAATTAGATGAAAACCAACATTTTCTAATTACTACAGATCATTAGTAGATATCATTTTGCGCAACACTACGTTTGTAGCTTTCATCATTATGCAACGAAAGACGAAGTTTCATTACAGTGGTATGTACCAAAATGCTGTATTTTGTCATAGAAAAAAATTATATCAGAGCCAATAAAATGATGACGTCATCAATTTGGCCCCCAAAAAATCAGATTTAGAATGCTTTCATTCCCATCTATCAACATTCGTTACGGCTCCATTATTTCTTAATTCATTAATAAGAAAACAGTTGAAGGTCAAAATGCCAATTTAGCCAACCGAGATACCTTAATAATAGGATCTGTCGCGTAGTAGGTTTTCTGGAGCTTTCTAGTAGAACATAGGTCTAAGAGACGCTGAGCCCCCTTTCTTACCATGAAAGTCACATGGATCACATTTTACCAATTCTCGAGACAGTAAGCCTATTTTCTCAGGCATTGAGAAAGATATGTAGAAATTCCGAAAAAAAAAACAACAAAAAAAACATCGGCTTTTAGTACCGGACAAGACAAAATACGTGATGCATTACGAGACCAAATAGTTGTTAGAAGTTATATTTTCTGGTCCAGAGCTCTCTATTTTCAACCAAAAAGCTTTTACTATGCCTAATCTTCTTAAGTCTAAGAAATAACCTAGTCTTTTCCTGTGTGCTCACAATATGGTGATTCTAGAACAATGGAAGGCACTTCGATTATCCAATAAAAGATAGGTTCTGTGATTTTGTGAGGCAACTGCAAGCCAACTATCGACTCGACACCATTAAAAGAAGTTATAACACTGCATTGCAGATCAATTCACGTTGACTATCCGTCCTTTATATAACACGATGTCTACGACCACCTAGTAATAGAGTCTCCAAAGTAATAAAAAAAGGATTTTCAGGAGATGTAAAACGCAGGTCTTCGAGAGACAAAGGCGTCTTTGTTGCCATTGATACATTCTAAAATTCACAAGGATCACTTGATGTAATTTCATTTTCACTTCAATCTTATTTCTTTCTTAGGTATTGCAGTAGAAAAAAAGGTACTTCGAAGAAACTTCCAAGAGCCACTAGGACATGACAAAATGCATGATACATGACTGGAAGTCCTCTCTGTAACCGAGAAGGAATTCTAAAAGTCACAGAGATTACTTTAAGTAATCTCATTCTACTTTAAGCTTATTTCATTCCAAGGCATTAAGAAGAAAATGAGTGAAGAAGAAATCATCTACTGTATGGAATTACATGATCCAATAATACTACATTACCAACCAATGTAAGATGGATGCCTGTCATTTACATGTCATAATGGATATGGTCACTTAGTCGTAGGATCTTCCACGCAATAAAATGATTTTTCAGTAGCTATCAGGAAGGACACAGGTCTCAGAGAGTTAAGCTCTCTTTGTAGCGAGAGATAAACTCCGAATGTCTTAGGGGGCATTTTCAGTAATCTTATTTTGACTTTAAGCTTCTTTTTTCACAGGTAATTGAGAATTTACGAAGAAAGATTCAAGTGAACGGTTCTTTATTCCTAGAAAAAGACAGTTATTGAGTAAAAGTGCGAATCTTGTGAAAAAAATGGTAACTGTATTTACAGCAATGGGTTGTGCCTCGATTACTTCATAAGATAAGGCTTTTTTTAAATTTATTTTATACATTATTGTTAGCCATTCTCATGTCTCTTATAATTCGATAATACCCAAACCTTCTTAGCGTAGCCTTAGATCTAATCTAGTATCAAGAGGTAGTAGAGTAAAATGCAGGTATATGAATCTTGACTGGTACCTTAATTCTCTTAATTCTAAAAGAAAGAGCTTAAAAAGTAACGTTAAAACTCACAAAGAAATCAATTGAGCGTACCTTTACAACTCATGAAGGAATCAATCGAGCGTACCTTTAGAAAAAATTTTTTGGGGGTGTGTGTGACTAATGACTATTCCCCATTAATAATACCCTATAGTTGGCGAGATCTGATGATATGAAGTGAAATCAAGCTAAAGGCAAAGATGTGCTGATCGCAGTAGACACACGTAACGACGTTTCTGGCCCATTTCTGGCGCAATCATCCAGCCAGCATTCCTTATTTCCTACGCTTCCTACGTTTATCAGGTCGCGACACATCTACATTAGACTCCCAGGCACACGTCGTATCGATTTCTTAAAGGTCACTCTCCCTTTTTCTATCTGACCTGTGGGTGTGCGTCTAGCTTACGATCTGATCATCTGAGTAACGGAGACATTCCCCTGGGTCAGATGGTGCTTCGGTTACCGCTGGCGACAGGCGTAGTAGTGCGGCGATGAAAATTAGACGCCAAGGTAATAAAATACGCCAAAAAGGCAGCTTACCCTATACCACTAACCCCGCTGATTCTAACTTGGAGCTATATATATATATATAAGGAGATATAAAACCCCATTCTCGACGCCAAAGAATATCCAAGTATGGAACTTTTTTATACATTTGAGATACCTACCCCACAAGGCAATAATGGTTTCCATACTCGGGAGTTAATTGAATAATTTTCATTAACCTTGTCTTGTCTTACAGTTTTTTTTTCATATTCGACTGTTTTGAACGTGTCTTCACAATCCTCTGTATATAGCTAACTTTTAAAACCTGCTATTCCACATATAGTGAAGGCTATCTGAAACGTCCTGTCCTTTCCAAATTCATATCCAGTTGTTTGAGTAATTGCTGTTATGATTCACCTGGAGGTATAGCCGTACGTGTGTTTGTATACAGTTGAACATATTCTACATTCTTGTCACGTTAACCGTTAAGTAACAGAAAGTGATTAATAGTCACATATAATTTAATTAGAACCCTATCGTCATAAGCTATGAACTACACTCAAGCAAGGTGTATAAGAAACTCCAAAAATTTCAAGGGTATGAGATTTTTGAACTCTTATAGTAACCTCGACACCCGAGTGATTTTTCATGGAAAAATCATTTTAACTGAACAGTAATTCGAAGTGTTAAATTTTGCCATACGGTACGGCAAAATGCAGATCCTCAAGCCACTAGGTATTGTTTTTGATTACGTCAAACGTTTCAGACAGCATTCGCATTCTTTCGTCAATGTCATTAAGAAAGGCTGTCTGAAGAGCTTTTCTTCAGATGGCGTTCATCCACACACACCATTACACGAGAGTCATTAAGTCAACAAGTACATCTTGTAATACACGGTTTTATCAGCCTGATTGAACTCTAACGAACATCTCTATTACGAGGAGCGTCGCCTTGATGTGGATTGACGGATGATTGTACGTGACATTTAAAGAGTATTAACAGTACCTCGTGATCTCTCATGTAGATCTAATGCTATATAGGGAAGCCGTAATTCTTACTGAAAGGATGACATCGTTTGGATCTAGCCTACGTTTGCAATTCTTATCCAGATCTATGGGTTCTTATTAACATACTTTCCTGATCCTATGTATACCTTGCAGGGGTTGTCACATGTCATAATGTATTTAGATTTAATATCTAAGTCCATTGAGGTAAATCCCTGTATGTAAGATGCAAGTCTTGAATACAGTGAATTACGTAAAACAGAATACTTGGGGCATATAATCAAAAAGTGATATTAGTCTTTAATTAGCCCTGGACAGAATGGACAAACCATCTGTTATAAAGAATTGTTTTGACTCTGCCAGTTTCTTTGCTTAATTTGTGTCAGCTAATCATGATTTTTGTGATTGCCTTACATTTTTGAAGACTCTATATGTTTGAAAGGTAAATTTTCGTTCAAGATATGTGGCCATTAGCTATTAGTTGGCATCAACGCATCAACGCTGCATCCCCTTCCTTCTAGGCGAATCGCTGAACTGTCTTTTTTCTATCTGTAATTCCTTGGCCATTGCCCTGATGATCTCACACTACGATTTTGTATTAGACATGTTAGTAACATTAATTTTCTACAAATGTAGTTTTGAATGTTTCGAAGCTCCCGTGCACTTGCAACGATCCTTACATCCATTAGAGCATGACACATCTGCATTTTACCCGCAGTTGTATTCAGAATCGATTTTTTAAAGGTCATGCGTGGATCATCTCTATCCGCACACCCGGTAGTATTTTGAATCCAACACTTGTACAACTGACATCAAAAGCTTGTGCCAGCCACCCAGCCAGTTAATGCTTCTCTTATGGTCTACGTGAAGAATATTAACTCAGAGAATTGGACATCGCAACGTGGCAATGGAATAATCCTTTTTTAGTTCCAAGTCTGCAAATACACTGTTTCACACGTAACGCAGGTATCCTTGTGTGGTTTCCTATTTCGTATGTAACAGCTCATAGTGGCGTAATGGTTCGGGTATTTGGCTCTGAACCAAAAGATTCTGGTTTTGGTATTTCATGGATACTTGAAATACCACACAGATGTTGTGTTCTTTGCAGATGGCCATTTACAAGGTTCCCTTACTCCACACAGATGTAAAAATGGGGGAATTACTTTAAGTCGGGGAGGTTAAAGGCGGTGGAAGGAGAGTGATGGGTTGTGGTTTTCATCATCATGCCCTAGGAACAGTGGATAACAAGCTATATCCCATACGGCCTCAAAATGATTGAGGACTACCATTACAATTTCCTTCTATTTATCAAAAGTTGGCTAATGACAATGTGACTAAGGTCCGGCTTTAATAACACCCTTTGTTGCCTTTAAGTAATACGAGAGTTAGATCAAATTTCATTCATTCTTATCTAAATTAAAGTCCTTTGTGTGATTTCCACTGAATGCAGCTGTTCAATTCAAACACAGGATCGTCCCATATTGATAATAAATTGGTTGGTAAGGGTTTAGCTTTTTGTAGTTTTACTGGAAATGGCATTTCATGTAATCGCAGCACTCTTGCCATTGAATTATTTCATTCAAAGAGTTCGTTCAAATTTCATTCCTCCGTATCTAAATCCTTTGGGCAATTTCTGTTCAATGCAGTTCAATTCTGACACATGACTTTACGGTGTTGATAATACATTGGTTTGGGAATTAGAAGGTTCTACCAGAACCTACCTTCTCCGGTATAACTGGAAATGGTATTTCATGTTAGAGGTTAGCTCCTTTGCGAGAGTTCGATTAAATCTATTTCATTCGTATCTAGACTAAAGTCCTTTGTGCGGTTTTTGTTGAATGCAGTTCAATTCAGATATACGATCGTGCGATATTTAGAATAAAATTGCTTTGAAAGGGTCTAACCTTTTTCCGGTTTACTGAAAAATGGTATCTCAAGTCTGAATCTTTTTCTTTACTTTTTGAGAGTTTGATCAAATTCATTTTATTCGCATCTAAATTGAGGTCTCTTCTGCGATTTCTGTTAAAGAAAGACATATGATTGTGCGATGTCGAGATTAAATTGGTAAAAGGTTCTACCGTATTCAGGTTGAACAGAAATTGTGTCGGCATCGTGTCATGGTGGAATGCGGCTCAGCAACTAAAAGGGAGAGAAGAAAACTTTTCCATCTAAGTTCAGAGATTTGTGCACCCTTTGTAAAAAGTTATTTCCTGGACACGAAATGTGTCTTGTGATGTATCAAACTCAATTCCTAGTAATCGTTTAGTTTTATTTTCCATGCAGCACACGAAAAAGGCCATTATGTTCCTTCGTTGATGCAGAAACGTACGGGAAACATTCTGACAAGTTCAACGAAAATTCAATTAAGATACGGGAGATAGCTACAAGACCTGCAAATGCATTATGTTAGTGGTGAATGATACGGTGACTTAGTTGACCTTCAGTTTGAATTCGGCCTTGTATGCGTGAGTTCAAGTCTACTGATGAGGAGACGAGGCGTGGAAGAAATGAGGTTAAAGATAAGGTTCAGAAAATTAAAAGTCAAGGGTACTAAAAGTATTATAGTGCAAGGAACCGTCCAATAAAGCAGAAAAATGGTTAGTAAATGGAAAAATTGAGAAGATAATATCAGAAACTACAAGATTGTGGAGAAATTGTGAATAGTTTCAGATTGGTACGTCACTGAATAGATAGACTCTTTTAACACATTGAACAGCTGACTTCTTTCCAGTTGCGATGAGGAAGGTGACAGACAGTGGGTTTAGAGCAGTGGTTGTTTAAAAATAGTCTCTTTATTCGCTGGAGAAAGCTGCTTTTCAGATCTTTTGTGGTGCAACGACGGTAACATAATTAAATTATAGTGGAGTACGTCAATGAAGGTATTCTCATCATTAGTATTCGGAGTTTTCATAAAAAAACTGGTAACTCCATATTCATGTTCAGACACTATAGCTAGAGGCAGAATGCGGATGTTGTATGAAACGTGGAATCGTCTCTAAATTCTATATAATTGCTCCCCACCCCCCATGAAAAAAATGCCGAGTGGCCAAAATTTACACGCCTTCATATATCGATCTACCACTCAAGCATCATGACCATAATCAGAACACGAGATAGCAAAGCCATAATGTTCCGCCATGATGTCTATAATCCATTGCATTTCGATACCTTATAAACGCCTAAGTACATCCAGGTGTTTTTTTTTTTACCTCTTTGGACAGAAATCTCCGCCACATGCACACAGCAGTCACTACAATGTCTCCGTTTTCATATAGATAACCCGCGGCTCAACTATGAGGTTGCTACTAATAGTACTAGTTGAGCTACAGGGATATCCAGTAACGAGGAAGGGTATTACTTGCGTGCATCAAACCTACGTCTGCAGGCCTTCCCTCTGCGTCTCTGACGCAAATCATTGACGACTTCGCGGCAGGAAAAGGTTTAGTCAGTTAATTTCACAGTTCATCGACCCCAGGAGGAGACTTCGTGGAGACTAGTCCAAAGTCATGGCTATAAGGCTGGTATTATTTGATGTCCGGTGAGCTTTTCAAGGAGGTCTCTGTATAGCCTAAGTGCTAGCAACCTCACAATTTTAATTAGTTGGTAATTTGGGGGGCCTGATTCAAATCCTGAGAAGGGCATTTCGGTTTGGGCTGGACCCGTCCTTCAGAAGCTTCGATGGGACGTAAAATGGAGGTCCTTTGTTTAAAGAATTGCCTGGGGTATGTTAAAGGGGCCGAGAATGACTACATGTAGCAACTACTTTCCTGTAAAATAGACCCTGTTACTGAAACATCAAGAAAACCCACTGCTTTATAGCACTAGGCACTCCCATGTGAAAAACAAAAATAATTAGTATTTCGTAATGAACGTTGATTTGCCAAACGCAGGCTCGCTCAGTGAAGATTCAAGGATCAAAAATGTATTCAAAGATACAAAAATGCAATGACGGGTTTGCAATGCCCAGTAGATTTACAATTAGATAGAAAATTATGAACTTGAATATCCAACAACTGCAAAGATTATACGTATATCAAACTTCTGAATAAAATATGGAAACTTGCAAAACTTTCAGAATAGGAATTTATGGTTGTAACGCATAAAAACTGATAAGTTATTTGAAACTAAATATCATACTCTTATCAACGTAACTTTAATGGGTAATATATAGCTTTAGTAGTGGAACCCGTCGGATATCAAACGTGAAAGAAATTGATGTGCAGAGTACATCGCAGCTGGTGAATGCTATAATTGACGTATGTACATACTAATATTGACGTAGAGGAGTTACTTGTGAAACTATATCACGTTTTTGTTACTGATGTTTAGTCAGTCGCGGTGGCCAATGACGTAAGCGTGCACTTTTAAGCAATAGATAGACTTAGCGCCGTTAACTGTGTCATTTCGCGGTTTCTAACAACTTTTGAATGTCAATTAAGGTTTTGAATACGCCTTGCCTTTGGTTAGTGGGATTGGAATAAGTAACAGCAGCATTCGCAAAGAATGTTATTTTCTATGACTAGGATGTAATTCCAAATGCCGCAATTATTTCTTGAGGGAGTTTAGTGGAAAATTTTCTTTTCTTGGTACAAAATTGTGTTAAATTGTTACTAGCTCAAGTTAGATACCGGTATTTAACAATATTGATTGTATCCTCGTTGTCAAAATTTAAGACTAACCTAAATGTAAACCCAGTCGGACAACCACTTTGCAAATGCAACCACATTTAGTCACAAGCGCCGACCATATTGAAACAGTGGATCACAAGTTGAAGAAAGTCTATGGCACCCCGTGTCTCGGTTGAGGAATAGTTGTGTAGAACCTCGGATGTTGATGGCTCATTTAAAATCGAACCCTTACAATTAAAAGAAAAAAGAACTTACCTTTACACTCGTGGTGGAAAAGGGAGCTCTTAATTATTTATAACGAAGTGTCTATACTTTCAAGTAAGGTGTAACATGGTAAGTTGAAAGCTTTTAAACTTAAAGTGAGAGAGGCGTTGTTAAGAAAGTTCCTAAGGCCGTCACATTATGTATTGAGACAGGGTTCGCCCACTCAGAAGCTTCTAATCGCAACCCATTACCCCTCAAATGCATAAAGGTGGAAAGTTGCAATCATCTGTAACGTTATAAGGTGGTGGTGGATTCCCAAGGTACGGTAAGAAAGGCAGGACATCATGATAGGTTTTCTAAAAGGGCTATTATAAATCTCTAGCTGTACGAAACTCTAAATGGGGGTGCAGGCCCTAGGAGAGAATGTGATAGGTATTACTCTACAGGAGTGTTAAAGGCAGCAAGAAATGAGATATTATGTGCAAACAAACTAAGACACAAATGAGCTACACAAAATAATCTTACTTGTATAATTCAGTGTATGTGGCCATGCCATGGACTAAGAAGCTGTGGGTTTGAATCCCAGCTGTGTCGCTCACCCGATATTCACGCTACTGGAAAGGGTTTCAGTCCCTATTAATGGACATTGTATTCAAGCCGTGGTCTACTGTTCATTGTTCTTGTCGAAAAAAGCAAGCGAAATTTTCCCGGTAGAATGACTTTAAAACTTGCAAGTATCTTGATCACAACCAGTGGAAGACTGGCTCTTTAGGCAGCTAAGGCGGTTCAATATCACATCTATTTTTAAGTCACATCAGGTAAAATGGCAATGGTAAAGGCTTCACTCATTATGATTTATTCATGGCTAATGAGTGAAAAAAAAACACACTCAAATTGTCAAGTATTGTATCGGCGCCACAAAACTGAGGAAAGACAGTTGGCAAGGCCTTCTTAGGCCAGTATAGGGGCAGTGGGTTGATATCCGCTGTGGCTAGGGCACAGTAGTGGAAGACGAAGCCTATACCCATCTTTCTGTTGCTTTTTACCTCCCCTACGGACAGGTACCAATTTTCTACACCTGGGTTACGTTTCCTGTTAAGTGCCTTTCCAAAAGGTACGATATCGGTAGCATGACAAGATAGAAATAAGAACCTCTAGGTTCTGGGTTTCATACCCTCCATACAGTTACTCCACCTGACCATACAAGGCTACATATCAAAGTCGTCCCATCACTTATCAATCCACAAGGGACATCGGAATTTTAAACTGAGTGTAGATAAAGTTAATTGATGGATCGAACATACTTTGCATGGGTGCCTTTTTACGCCACTCAGCTAAAACTGCCTTCTAGCTCAAAAGGCCCTGTCACTCACAAAAATCGATCCTCCAATGCTGAGACAGTAAATGACTTTTAATTATTAATAGTAATAGCCTTTATTGCACATTCATGCCCTATCGGGCTAAGTACAGGCATATAGATACAAAGGGTAGTAATGGTTTTACATGGTTTCTAAGACTAATCTAAAACATAAATTCTAAAACTATTCTAATACATTTGTTCGGCTTCTTCTCGTTTCTTAGTTATGTTAAATATGTAGCTTGAGATGTGTTTGTACAATGTCGTTTGATCAAAGCTCATAAGAAAAATGAATTTTTCAACACTAGACATATATTCAAAGCGAGGGAACTTTCCTATAATATGGCTAAAAAGAATACTTCTATCGTTACTATATAAACAACAATCTAATAGAAAGTGAGATTCATCTTCGATCTTGTTCAGGTTACAGAACTGACAGACTCTTTGCTCCAGAGGTGTGTGGTTGTGCCTCCCTGATTCAATACGGAGTTTGTGGCAGCTGATTCGTAGTTTGGTGATAATAGATCTTTGTCGTTCGTTCGGAATCTTAAGATACTCTTCTTCGTTATAGGTGGATTTGAACAGTCTGTATGAGCGTAATTTGTTCTTTGCGCATTTGCCCTTGTTGTCATTATGAATTTCGCATAGAAATGTTTGAAAGTAGATGTCCTTTAATCGTTGTTGAATAGCAGAGATGATTGAGGGCACTTTTGAAACAATTGAGTGTGGAGAATGCCAAACAAAGGCATAACCGCATTCTTCTAAAGTTTTCCGCACACCGGAAGCCCAACATTTACTACCTAAAGAGTCCAATTCTAATTGACATAAAAGTGCGTCTGCCTGGAGACTATCAGCCGGCACATTCAAGCAGACTCTAGTGAAAAACTTAATGGCGTTTAGGGAGGCCTCCAAGTGTAAGGGGTACCTCCCTAATTCAGCCCGTGCAGCAAGATTGCTAGCTGTTTTGGGGACATTGAGGGATTGTTTACAGAATTTTAGATGTACGGATTCGATTGGGCAAGATTTTGAACTTTTGAAAGAGCCCCAAATCTCCGACCCATAAAGTAAGATAGGTTTGACACAGGAATCGAATAACTTGTTTTTAACAGACAACGGGGCATCAGCTTTCTCCAGGGATTGTCTAACTCCAAACAAAGCTCTTAGTCCCTTGTTGTATAGGTATTTGTGATTGGCTTTGAATGTGCCAGCTGAGTTGACAATTATGCCTAAATAACAATATGAAGATACAATTTCTACTACATTATTATTAAACGAGAAGGAGCAGTCTCTTGGTAAACGACCACCCTTGGTGAAAACTACGATTTTTGTCTTTTTTAGGTTGACTTTCAACCTCCAAGATTTACAGTACTCTTCTAATCTAGACAAAGATGATTGTAAGCCACGTTGTGACTCTGAGAATATTACTAAATCATCAGCATATAATAGACAAGGTACATTCATACGGTGTAGAACTGGAGGATTACAACAGGAATGATCAAATTCTGAGGCTATGTCACTAATAAATAAATTGAACAATGTTGGACTCAGGTTACAGCCTTGTCGAACCCCACAGTGAGTTACAAAAGTATCGGTTAGACCACTGTTTGTTTTTATGCAATTTGTAGTTTTAGAGTACATATCTTTTATGGTCAGGAGAAATTTGCCCCCTATCCCAAGTTTCTTCAATTTAAGTAAAAGACCTTCTCGCCAAACAGAATCAAAAGCTTTACTAAAATCTACAAAACATGCGTACAGACGTGAATTTCTACTGATATATTTGCTGACGAGCGTGTTCAAAGTGAATAGATTATCAGTTGTTCTAAAATTCTTCCTGAAACCGGCCTGTTGTGGTTTGAAAAGGCTGTTTTCTTCTGCGTAATTAGACAGTCTATTGTTTAATACCAGTAGCAAGACAAGTGTTGTGTCGATCAAGTCGTTCCAGCACCGTTCGAAAAGATAGAATAGATCTTCAGGCAGAAAAGATAATATTACGATCCTGTCGATTGGGAACATTGGACAACTTTCGTGCAATCATGATATACGGCTGACTTGCAAATGCATTTTGATAAAGATAAACAATTGGCTAAGCACTCGAGATAGCGACTTATATTTTAATAATCTATTATAGGAATGATAGAAAGTTAAGGTGGTCCCATAGCCTTTTGGTGACTTATGGACAGTGGACTATTACTTCACACCGTGCCTAGAGCATGTTATTAGAAGGCGAAGCGTGCCTGCGAAACTGGGGTGCTACGCCGAACGGCGGTTATACCAGCTATATAGATACAGATACAAAGTTAGGTGTAATGAGTCGTTCGGTGTAATATAACCAGCTGCTGCCGCGCCGCGTGCCTGCGAATCTGGTGTGTTACGCCGAACGGCGGTTATACAGGCTATATAGATACAGAAGCCCATCAATCTTCTTCCACTGTCTTTTACCTCCCAAACCGTAATCGTGTACCTGAATAAAAATCTTATACTGAGTGTAGACAAAGTAATTGATGGATCGAATACACTTTGTATGGGTGCCTTTTTACGCCTCTCAGTTACTTTTCCTTCGTAGCTCAAAAGCCCCTGTCACGGGGAAAATATCGATCCGCCTGCTAGTCTGATGGAACTAAATGACTTTTAAAGGCAGTGGCATGACAGGTCTTGTCTCTATCATCGCGTCGCGTGATTTTCTTGAGATCGACAAGAGTTTTTACGTCTCTGAGCCCCGTTGAATATGATAGATCTTCAGGCAGAAAATATATTCGTGATCCTCTGTCGATTACAAAAATCAGACGACTTTCAGGCGATCGAGATATACGACTGACATACAAACGCTTTTCTATAAAGAAGGACAATGTTGTACTGTACTTGAGTGACGTATTTTGATAGTACAGCATAAAAATGATAGCAGGTTAAGGTAGTTCCATGGTCTTTTTGAGGCCGTATTGGCAGTCGAAAATATCCATATAGCAATCTTCATCTAGCGGCGAGAAGCAGAACTCCAGTTAGAAGCTCTGAGGAAGATGTCTGACAGACATCGAAACGTCAGCAGGTGAGAAAAACTGGTTGTGTACAAGAAAATTCCTATGTCGTGTTGGCAGTGTTCTGTTATTATCTATTGTGTCTAGGGCATGTTATTGGAAAATGAGGCCCATCCCTCACCGCCTTTAATTACCTTCCTAACCGAAATCATAAGTTAACCCTAATTTACACTTAGTTGGAATGAGAATGGCTTAAGTATCTTTTTCCAGGAGCGCATCATCTGTGGCATCAATGATTCGAAACCCTTTCGCTTCACAAGACACACGGTTAATGTCTTACAATTGTAATTATAAAAAAAAAAATTCAAACCTAGAGCCTGCGTGCTCTTTGGCAATCTCCCAACCGTTATGCTACCAGATTCCAACTGTTGGGCA